>NW_026881667.1:0-36368 GCF_032173495.1 Musca vetustissima | reverse complement strand
AGGGAATCAAAGAGTCATCAATAAAAGAATCGAAAGGACGGGAATCATCAAAGAACAGCCAAAGAGCGAGCTAAAGAAGAATAATTCTTGTATGGCCTGAAGGCAGTCTTTATAGGCGATTTTATAAAAGAGGAGTCTGAATACCAGGAGGCATTCCTTATTCCACTGTCAAGTTGACGGTAGGATAATGAGTATATAGACGTGATCAATAGATAAACCAAAGGGCCAGAATTCTTTAAAAAAATGCAAAAGCCAGCCAAGCTAAAAAATATTATTTTTTTTAAGAATGAGGTTGTGTATAAAGAGTCTGAAGGCACAACAATGAGTCTTCTGTAGACGAAGAAAAGGATTGGGAGACTGGGGAAGAGTAGGCGTCTTTATAGATCAACTGATGTTACATATTCCTCAGCTGGTGGGATGGGAGTTTTGTACACTCATGCTGAATACGTGAAGTATTCTCTACATGAACTGAACGCAGTGAGTCCTCTATAAACATGCTAAAGGCAATGAATTTTTCATAGACGAGCTTATCCGGAGGGAATCTTCCATAGAAGAATTGGCAACAATAAGTCTATTAGTCTTCAATGGGTTAGAAGATGATGTCAGTATGCATATCCATCATAAGGATAACTGAAAATATTTAACAGTCGAAGTCTAACCGGTCGTTCATAGGCTGGGAGTTGGGAGACCTTTTACAGACAAACTGAACTGCAACAAGTCTATATAAATCTGGTGAAACAGATTTGAACGGATTGGGCCTTTTATAGACGAACATCATTAATCAGGAGACGAATAAGCATCGAGTGTAGATAAGCTGAGAGATGGGCCAGCTGAAGTGATGGAAGTCTTCAGCATGTTGGAAAAAGGGAGTTATCAATAGACGGGCCTGGGAGTCTTTGTAGACGAGTTGAAGTTAGGGATCTTTTTATAGGCAACTAAAACGTGATATCCCATATACTATTTAGTAGCAAGGAATTGTTTATATACAAACTGATGGTAAGTAGTATTCTAAAGACTAGGTATAGACTATTCTAAAGACAGCTGAAGGGGAGGGAGTGTTTTAGAGACGAACTGAACCGCCGAGAGTCTTCGATATACCAGCTGAAGATTTGATAGACGTCTACATATTATATGAAGTTCAGAAAGCCTCCTATAAAAAAAAACTGAAGGGCGGAATATCTGTATCCAAGAAAATTCCAGGGTACTATAAATATTATACTATTGAAATGTGTATTGTCTGGGTGACTGAAGACATGTGAATCTATTATATACCTCAAGTGAAGAGTACGAACTCCTTTATAGACGAAATAAAAACCAAAAATCCCCTATAGACGAGCTGACATGCATGGGAATCTATTATATACCTCAACTGAAGAGCACGAACTCCTTTATAGACGAACTAGAAACCAAAAATCCCCTATAGACGAGCTGACATTCATGGGGTATATTTCTGAAGGTTTGTAGTCTTCTATGATAATGGGTCTTCTATAGAAGAGTTGAAAGGCAGAGAGATTTCGACAGGCGACCTGACGGAAGAATTTTTTTGTTTCGAAAAGCTGAAGTACAGGCTCGTTTCTATGGACGAGCTGGAAAACAGGGAGAAATTGAAGGCTAACAAGTCTTATACTAAATTAAGGGCATGTGGACCTTTATAGACAAGTTGGAGGACAGGGATTAATGCATAGATGGACAGAATGGCGAAGAGTCTGAAGACAAGCAGTCTTTATAGACGAGCATAACGGTGGGAACACTTCTACAGACAAGTTGACGACAGGATAATAAGTCTTCTATAGACGTGACTGAATATCAGGGAGTCGTATTTATCTGAATACCAACTATAGACGAGGGAATCAAAGAGTCATCAATAAAAGAATCGAAAGGACGGGAATCATCAAAGAACAGCCAAAGAGCGAGCTAAAGAAGAATAATTCTTGTATGGCCTGAAGGCAGTCTTTATAGGCGATTTTATAAAAGAGGAGTCTGAATACCAGGAGGCATTCCTTATTCCACTGTCAAGTTGACGGTAGGATAATGAGTATATAGACGTGATCAATAGATAAACCAAAGGGCCAGAATTCTTTAAAAAAATGCAAAAGCCAGCCAAGCTAAAAAATATTATTTTTTTTAAGAATGAGGTTGTGTATAAAGAGTCTGAAGGCACAACAATGAGTCTTCTGTAGACGAAGAAAAGGATTGGGAGACTGGGGAAGAGTAGGCGTCTTTATAGATCAACTGATGTTACATATTCCTCAGCTGGTGGGATGGGAGTTTTGTACACTCATGCTGAATACGTGAAGTATTCTCTACATGAACTGAACGCAGTGAGTCCTCTATAAACATGCTAAAGGCAATGAATTTTTCATAGACGAGCTTATCCGGAGGGAATCTTCCATAGAAGAATTGGCAACAATAAGTCTATTAGTCTTCAATGGGTTAGAAGATGATGTCAGTATGCATATCCATCATAAGGATAACTGAAAATATTTAACAGTCGAAGTCTAACCGGTCGTTCATAGGCTGGGAGTTGGGAGACCTTTTACAGACAAACTGAACTGCAACAAGTCTATATAAATCTGGTGAAACAGATTTGAACGGATTGGGCCTTTTATAGACGAACATCATTAATCAGGAGACGAATAAGCATCGAGTGTAGATAAGCTGAGAGATGGGCCAGCTGAAGTGATGGAAGTCTTCAGCATGTTGGAAAAAGGGAGTTATCAATAGACGGGCCTGGGAGTCTTTGTAGACGAGTTGAAGTTAGGGATCTTTTTATAGGCAACTAAAACGTGATATCCCATATACTATTTAGTAGCAAGGAATTGTTTATATACAAACTGATGGTAAGTAGTATTCTAAAGACTAGGTATAGACTATTCTAAAGACAGCTGAAGGGGAGGGAGTGTTTTAGAGACGAACTGAACCGCCGAGAGTCTTCGATATACCAGCTGAAGATTTGATAGACGTCTACATATTATACGAAGATCAGAAAGTCTCCTATAAAAAAAAAAACTGAAGGGCGGAATATCTGTATCCAAGAAAATTCCAGGGTGTCTTTTACTGATCTGAAGGGCAGATATTATACTATAAATATTATACTATTGAAATGTGTATTGTCTGGGTGACTGAAGACATGTGAATCTATTATATACCTCAAGTGAAGAGTACGAACTCCTTTATAGACGAAATAAAAACCAAAAATCCCCTATAGACGAGCTGACATGCATGGGAATCTATTATATACCTCAACTGAAGAGCACGAACTCCTTTATAGACGAACTAGAAACCAAAAATCCTCTATAGACGAGCTGACATTCATGGGGTATATTTCTGAAGGTTTGTAGTCTTCTATGATAATGGGTCTTCTATAGAAGAGTTGAAAGGCAGAGAGATTTCGACAGGCGACCTGACGGAAGAATTTTTTTGTTTCGAAAAGCTGAAGTACAGGCTCGTTTCTATGGACGAGCTGGAAAACAGGGTGAAATTGAAGGCTAACAAGTCTTATACTAAATTAAGGGCATGTGGACCTTTATAGACAAGTTGGAGGACAGGGATTAATGCATAGATGGACAGAATGGCGAAGAGTCTGAAGACAAGCAGTCTTTATAGACGAGCATAACGGTGGGAACACTTCTACAGACAAGTTGACGACAGGATAATAAGTCTTCTATAGACGTGACTGAATATCAGGGAGTCGTATTTATCTGAATACCAACTATAGACGAGGGAATCAAAGAGTCACCAATAAAAGAATCGAAAGGACGGGAATCATCAAAGAACAGCCAAAGAGCGAGCTAAAGAAGAAAGATTCTTGTATGGCCTGAAGGCAGTCTTTATAGGCGATTTTATAAAAGAGGAGTCTGAATACCAGGAGGTATTCCTTATTCTACTGTCAAGTTGACGGTAGGATAATGAGTATATAGACGTGATCAATAGATAAACCAAAGGGCCAGAATTCTTTAAAAAAATGCAAAAGCCAGCCAAGCTAAAAAAAATATTATCATTTCGAAGAATGAGGCTGTGTATAAAGAGTCTGAAGGCACAACAATGAGTCTTTTGTAGACGAAGAAAAGGATTGGGAGACTTCTCTAGCTGAAATGCATATCAGGGAGTCTTCTATAGGTAAGTTGAAGGCAGGACAATTAATCTTCTATAGAGCTTGTAGGGGAAAGCCAACAATTCTTAGATAGAGAGATGCGGCGATTCTTAGATAGAAGATACCAAGACCGATCTTAGACAGCCCTTTTAGGCGATCTTATAAAAGAGGAGTCTTAATACCATGAGGTCTTCTACAGATAAGTTGCGGCAGGATAATAGTCTTCGATAGACGTAATGAAGGGTTGGAAATTTTATAAAGGAGTGTGTCTTCAATGAATGAACCAAAGGATCGGGATTCCTCAAAAGAAGTGCCAAAGGCCTAGCTGAAGAAGAATAATTCATTTTATGAATGAACGGAAGGGCGAAGAGTATAAAGGTAGGGCAATGAGTTTCTTTTAGACGAGTTTCTTAATAGAAGTCGTCCATAGCCGTGATGAAGGGTAGGGAATTTCATAGACGAGAGTGTCATCAATCGATTAACCAAAAGATCCTTCCAAATGAAGAAGAAAACTTTTTTAATAAGCTGAAGGGCAAAGGGTCTGCAGGCACGACAATAAGTCTTCTATAGCCGGGGATAAAGTTAGGGAGACTTCTATAAACGAACTGAATATCAAGGTGTCTTCTACAGGTAAGTTAAAGGCAGAACATTGAAACTTCTGTAGTGGTGATGAAGGATAGGGGACTTTCGTCAGAGAGTCTGCAATAGACGAAGGGTGGAAATTCTTCAATAGAAGAGCCAATATATGAGCTGAAATAGAGACCTAATTACAGACATTGTTTTATTGACGAACTTCAAGTCTCTTCAAATGCACAAGCTGAAGACATGAATTCAGATTATAGGATAGGCGCTGAAGACAGACACCTTGTAAAAACCAATGTTTTATTCAACATGTAAAAAAGTCCGGCCGAATTTCGTATACATAAATCATAAAAAAAGCTGAAGGCTAGGACCCTAATAGGGAAACAGATACGAAGATTCGGGCCTGGGCTGTAAAGTTGACTTTGTATGAAATGTAAGTTATAAAGGAATATCAGAGTCGAATTTGATTTTGGTGCCGTCCTCATTTATTATTTTACAATAAAAACGCCAACTGAACTTGCCAAGCCTGAAGTCCTCTTAGTTGTTCCCCCTTTAGAGACATTCTGATAAAAAAGGAATGAACCTATACGAATACGTTCTGCAAAGATGTATTTCTTCCTTTAACCTCAAAAATAACGAAATGTATATGAGGGCTATACCGAAGCATATATCGATGAATTTCTGCATAGATAAACATATTGGCATTTCCGGAAAAGGTAGGCCAAAGTCGAAGGTTTTGTTTATTTAATTCTGCTTAAATACGGGTATTTATTGGCAAAAAATGCAAATAAATACCACATTTGTCATTTTTATACGCGATTTTTATGTAAATGGTGCACCAATGTCCCTATATAACTTTTGATTTGAACGAAATTTGGCATATCGTACTAATTGAGTCTAGAATGATGTGTTTCGGACAAATCGGTTCAGATTTCGATATATCTCCCATATATATTTTCGTCCGATTTTGTGTAAATAGTGCACCAGAGTCCATTCATATTCTTCGAATTGCACGAAATTTGGTATAGCGTAATGAATCAAGTCTAGAATGATGAGTGGTAAGTTTCTGGAAAATTGGTTCAGATTTCGATATAACTCCCTCCAATTTTACATAAATGGTGCACCAAACTCCTAATGTTTGTCCGATTAACACGAAATTTTGCACCACGTAATACGTTGAACGTATCAAACTGAAACTTAGACAGACAGATTTAAATTATTTATAGAATTTTTTTTTTTTTTTTTTTGAGAAAATCAATCCAGAGTTGGAAAATAACGCTCAAATACACAAGCGACATGACATAAAAAATTTGATCGAATCCAAAAGATGCAACCTTAAATTCTTACCGCCTTATTCTCCAATGCTAAATCCAATCGAAAATGCATTTTCAAAAATAAAATTATGTGCAAGAGCTGAGCTGTGTGACGTTTCAATGGAACATAACATTGTTGATGTAATCGAGCGAAGTATTCAAAAGCTTACTCGGCAAGATTGTTCTAACTACGTTATGGACATGGCTTTGAAAATCCCACAAGCTGCAAGTCGGGAACCCCTTCATTAAGATAAGCAGTTACCTTATCATCAACAATTTATTAAGTCAAATATGTATTTCGCATTTAGGACCGGGTATTCAATTCTTGTTCTTAAATATGTATTTATTAAAATGTCAAGAAATACCCCAGTTTGTATTACTATTTATTTAGTTTTATGTAGTAAATATATTAAATGAAATCACACCGAATTAAAGAACTACTGCACCGATTTGGACCAAATTGTATGTACATGCTCTATGGGACGTGAGGAGTGTTTCTGTGTAGTTTGAAATTCATCCGACAGATGGCGCAATATTTAGTTTTTTTTGTGGTTTTTCACTATAACTAATGCATCGATTTTGACCAAACTTTACGTATATGTCCTATGGGGAGTGAGTAGTGTTTTTGTGTTTAATTTTAAGTTCGTCCGACAAATGCGCGATATATAGCTTCTTTGTGTTTTGCCCGATTAGAGATTGGGTGCTTAATCGGCGTGTGCCGACGCTAAGTATTCCGACGCCGAGTCATACATAACCTGTTTTCGTAAAATACGCGTGGGAGTCAAACGAAAAAAGAATAACTTATCAAATTGAAGTAAAATTAATTTAAATCTATTTATAACCAGTGAGCGGAGCAGTATAGTCGGACGGGGCCGACCATGCGATACCCTACACAACTACCAGGAACTCTAACTTTCTGAGGATGTTTATTCCGAGTCTGAGTAATATTTCGTGATATTTGCCCCCTCTTGTCCGATTAGAGGTTAACAACACCTCTTCGAATATTCAGTACAATCCTTCTATTTACTTGTCCAGATTACCTTCACGGTAGGTTGTGTTGTGATTTTCGGATTATACTCTACTCGAAAATATACAAAAAATTATGTTTTCGGTCCATTTCATCCCAAATTTTTAATCTGATCATCACCGAAAATTGTAGGCGTTGTTCTTGACCATAACTGGAACTTCATGAAAAATTTCAAAGCCATCAGCGCGATATTTCTCCCTCTAATGTGGTAATGGGTTACTAAATAATATCTGAATACGTAAGCACCTGTAAATATTTGACTGTAACTCCCACATCTGAGTAGATACATCACTATATTTGGTATCAATTTAAAGGAAAACCACTCCTCTTGGATATGCTATCAACTCCTGGGGTCTACATCCTCCAGGAGTAAATATATATGCCATAGAATACAAATTTTGTCATTTTTCACACAAACGTCAGGGTCCATTTGACCCGCTAAATATTGACCGATCTTTATCAAAACATGCATGCTTATTCTCTGGCCCGATCCCCTTCTCCATGCAAAAATTTGCGGTGTTTGGGCCATAATTGCGGCCTCTGGAGCGACCAGAAAAACCGACAAAATTTAGTATTTGGTCCATTTCATCCCCTAAATATTAACCAATCTTTTCCAAAAACAATAGGGGTCTTCATTGGCCAGAACCCATCTTACATGCAAAATTTCGTGAAGATTGGTCCATAACTGTGGCCTGTATCGTGTTTACAAATTATAATGGACAGACGGACGGACGGACACACATGTCTAGATCGACTCAGCTAGTCGAGATATGACGATCGGTATACTTAAAGGTGGGTCTAGGACCAATATTTCGCGGCGTTACAAACATTTGGGGCTGCACAAAGCTATAATACCCAGACAACATAGTTGTGTAGGGTATAAAAATGATTTAAAAATGTATAGTAACGCATCAATTGAGAACGCCGTCACCGATTTGACTCAAAATTTCTTTCACTTGCCTGTAATTGAAGAGGGAAGACTTTTATGCAAGAACATTTTGAGAAAAATCGGCGAAAATCTTGCAAAAAATATTTTGAAGTAACGGCTGGACCGATATGTGGGAAATACCATAAAGTGATACTATACCGACAATTTACAGAGAAATTCCTTATCCTACATGAAATACCGAATAAAAGGCAATGTATACGGTATTTGTTACTACATTCAAAGTACATAAAATCGTACTATGCCAAAATATGGACAAATATAATTAAACCTCATTACAATAATGGTGAGCCAATTTTTTACATTATAAAACCAACACATGACATATATCCCACACTATATCTGAATCATTGGCTGAAACTTGAACGTATTCTAAATAGGAAATAAAACCGGCCTTATTTGTGAAAAATGTCAATACATATACATAGGATATACCAACATGTCTATTACAAATACCTCAACAATTTAGCTAGCTATGGTAGTTATTTTTGTCAATTTATTATATTTATATTATTATATTTATATATATATTTATTATATTATTTATATATATATATATATATATATTCATCGAGACAACTGCGCATTAGATGCTCCAGGTGTCTATCTTATATGTGCATTTATGGTTCCTCATATATAATATTCATTATGTGATTGCTCTTCGATTGTTTTAATTGCAGTGGGAAGAATTTTACCAAAGAAAAATTTGAGAAAAACATTAAAAGTCGGAGATTAGAGTAATTGAACACACAACTTTTATAGGATTTATTAATCGTATTTGATCAAAATAGGAATAGTAATTATCTTTTGAGATAAGAGTAGTTGGATCAAAACTTAACCTTCTACTTAAAAATGTTTGGAGGAATAAATTCGATCAATTGATAAACTGAAATATCACATATACTGACATAATTTAATATTTAACAATAACAATATTACTTAATATACTGGAGTATCAGTAAATGAAGGTTTACCGTCATGAGGAAAAAAATATGCATAATATGTTTTGATTGTGGAAATTTGACGTACAATTTTGGTAAATAGGGTCTGAAATATATTTTCCATGAATTCGTTAATTTTGACCAACCCAATATTGATGCAATTCTAATAAGGCAAAACAACGTTTGCCGGGTCTGCTAATTTAATATAAAATATTCCCTTTGATGTTTATTTATTTGTTTGTTTTATTATTATTTTTTTGTTACAACCGATTCAGCTTGCGAACATTTTCATGTATATTTTAACTCTACGAAAAAATTCTACAAAAGATTCCCCCACATCCGTATACAATGTCAACCGCAATCCTTCTTTTAAATTCCATTATTTTAAACAATTGTCTGAGTGCAATTTATCTTTCCTATATATTTATTTATGCATTTTTATGACCACTTCATAGGCTGGCAACCATCATCCACCACCCTCTACCCCAAAAAAGTGACTAACAGGAGAATATTGCATTTAATAAAAAAAATATAACCATAAATTCCATTTATATTTGCAACCGATGAATGTGGAAAATCCTATTTGTTGAAAGGGTGGATGTTTTTTGTTTTTGTATCTCAGTATTGTGGTTTTCAAAAGTCCAACAGCTTAACTTCATTTGTAAAGAAATTTCACATGTATATTTATGATAGCCAGAGTTTTGGGTTCTATCGCTTTTGTTTTGAATGCAAATTTAATTAAGGAGGAGTATTAAAATATAAATATATATATATATATTTTTTTTTTTAATTTCGGCCCTCCTCCCTGAGGCGAATATGTGGAATATCTAACACCGATCGGGACTTTTATATGCCATGGTAGTTTCTGCCAGGAGATAAGGAAATATCAAAATACAGACATTTAAGTTGGATATATCGAAAACTACGTTCGATTTTTATATAGGCTTGGGGTTGGATATAATCAAAGATCGACCGATATTTAATATCATACTGTAGGCAATTCGGTTGAATTGTAGTACTTATATATTCGATGTGAGCAGGAAGTCTTTATAGACTAACTGAAATAGAGAGATTTTGGAGTACGATCGATGAGTTAGTCCATTTTAGGATTCGATATAACGTTTAGAGTGCGGCAGTACATGAAATAATATCAATTACAATTTTAAGCATTATAATGGCTTCAAAATTCTGAAGAAAACTATATAGACCAAATTCAAAACTTTATGCAGAATTTCGTGTAAATTGAAACAACTGAAAAAAACGTTAGGTTCGGCCAGTCCGAAATTTGGATACCCTCCACAATACAAAATTCAGCAATTTTTAATGAGGATTTATCCGAAAATTGGAGGTAACCTTATATGGGGGCTACCAGGAAAAAAATTATCTATATTTATAATTTTTAGTGGAGATATTTGCTACCCAATAAAAACTCAATTCGGTAGAAAAATACGATCAGAACACCCAAAATACCGAAAATTTGGTGGTACGGTTATATGGGGACTACCAGAAAAAGTGGACCTATATTTATTATTTTTAGTGGGGAGATTTGCTACTCAATAAGAACTCAAAGCAGCCAATTCGGTCGAAAAATGCGATCAAAACCCCCAAAATATCGCAAATAGGGAGTACCCTTATATGGGGACTATCAAAAAAAATTTACCTATAATTATAATTTTTAGTGGGGAGATTTCCTACCAAATAAGAACTCAAAGTACCAAATTTCAGCGAAGTCGGTCGAAAAACGCACTCAAAAACCTCAATATACCGAAAATTGGGGGGTACCCTTATATGGGAGATATGCATAAAGGTGGACCGACATAGCCCATCTTCGATCTTGCCTGTATGCAGACAAAAGACGAACCTATGCAAAAGTTCAGCACCCTATCTCAATTCATTCAGAAGATAGCGTAGATTACAACAGAGGGACGGACATGGCTAGTTCGTCTTAGAATTTTACCCTGATCAAGAATATATATACTTTATAGGGTCGGAAATGAATATTTCAATGAGTTACAAACGGAATGACAACATTAATATACCCTCCATACTATGGTGGAGGGTATAAAAAGGAACTATATTAATTAAAGAGCTGGAACTCGATCGTTCCTTTCTCGGGATAGTTCCAATGAACTAGTTCGTTCCGGAACTACCCAACTCTAGAATTTACGTCATATGAACGGTTATTGTAAATAATGGATCCATATTGTTAATTTTTGGTTTAAAGCTTTTCTACCCAACGATAATTCAAAATACTAAATTTCAGTCAATTCAATTGAAAAACGTATGCCGAATGCCTCCTTCATAAAAGTGATAATAGTATTGCTAATTTTCGATAGAAATCATTGTTACCTAATTCTAATCCTAAATACTAAATTATAGCCAATTTGCTTGAAAATGTGTCCTAACTACCCAAAATACCGAATAATTGGGGGTACCGTTATATGGAGGCTATCCTAAAGAACCGGACGAATATGATAATCATTTGCTACCCAATTAGAATTCAGAATACTATTTTATAGTATATTTGGTTAAAAATGTGGGGTATCGTTATATAGGGACTTCCTAGAAAAAAGACGAATAAAAATTAACTCTAAGAGAACTTTAACTGATCTTTATATACACTCGAAGAATCACGGATCTATGTGCAAACAATGAAGCAATCGTTATGGGTCAAATCCAACAAATGTTATTCGTGGTAGAAATCAAATGGACGCCAGTTCTTTCGACAAAAGTGGTCATGTGGACACTATCCGCTTTAGCAACGTTGGAAGTTCAATTCTGAATGGTACACTACACCTTAATATTTGTTTTTGGAACTTTCTTTGCCAGTAGTAGAAAAACGGTTCTGTATTGCGGTCGCTTGTGAAATAAACGCCAATATCTAAACTTTATGTTGTCATTTGTTTTTAGTTTTAGGTCTAGTTTTTGTTGTTTTTTCTTTTTCTTTTGTAAGCATTCGTGAAAAAAAAACTAAATCAATAGGGAAACCTATTTTATAATTAGCCCACAAGTATTTCTAGGTCATTTTCATTTGTAAATATAACAGAAAACAGCAAAAGAAGAGAGACTAAACCCCAAATACCAGAACATAGTCACTTTGGCGTAGCGCAGCACTTCTTGGGTTTCCCAGATAAGTCGCACAAATTGACCAAAAGCCTTAGTATCGATTTCTTCCCATCGTTGTCAGCCGCGATGAGACATAACAACAGCAAAAACAAAGAAAACGTGATAGCTGTCAAGCTGTCAGGTGGTATTAATTAGATTTTAGACAATTACATTATTCACCAGATACTCAAAACAATAAACTAACTAACCGAACGAACCAACGAACAAATTTCAATATCAAATTATTGCGATGGTGGTGGTGGTCTAGCTTTTCCTCTTTGCCCTGTCGTTTTTATACATTATTCGTACACATGGTACACCATTTACCATTAATTGTTAATATTGTTAAAAAAAATGCTCTGCAAGTAAGACCATTGTTTGTTGTTGTTCAAATTTATTACTTACAAGAATTATTTTTCTGAAGAAAAAAAATCCAAACTACCAACACATAGAAATCTTTCTGAAAAACTGTTTTTTATGCTTCCTTCTAGAGGATTTTACATTGTTTTTCTGTTTTCCAGCTGGCTTCTGTTGTTGACTCTTCTGTGTTGATGTCATATCCCAAACGGGAGGCCTTAGAAAAATCGCAGCAAAAACAAAACACATTGTCACTTTCCATAGTTGCAAAAGAAACAAAGAACCTCCAGTAGAACAACAACAGTAACAAATAACAACATCATAACAATAGTGAAAAGTGCTTTCATAAGTTTCGAAACACCACCTTCCCCGCCTCCCCTCCAGGCTTTTCTTCGTAAATATATATGTAAGAATGATAGTCTTTTGAAAATATGACATTTTCACACTCACTACCACCTTTTTTCCTCCTCCTCATCTCTCTCATTGTGTGTCTCACCCTACAACATCACATGCTTATAATTATTTTAAAAGAATAATTAGCAAAAGTTTTAAAAGCATATGCATTTATTGTTATTACTTAAAGAAATGGAAGTAAAAAGATTGTCGTTTAAAGGAACAACAATGTGTAAGGGCCAATCACACCGAAAAAGTTTTCAATATCAGGCTGCAATATGATGTTAGTTGAAAAATAGTTAACACTAGCATTTGCCCGTTACTTCGTTAGCGAATGTGTGACTTATTTACATGTCCAACATATTTGTTTACAAAATCTCCATATGCCAGAAGTGTTAATCAAAATACACACCAATATTGACCATAATTAAAATTTTAGTACCACATAGTTCCTTTGATATCTTATATATCGTATTTCAAAAACTACCCCCAATACACACAAATTGTGATCGTAACACAAATCTTGCTCTATACTAATTTTGGTACCTTTCGTACTCTTGTAGTACTATCTAAACGAACGAATTCGAGTGACTTACGACCAAACTCCTTGGTTTTGAAAAATATGTCATTTATTTTTGTTTTGAATCAAGAAACATTTTTTTACATAAATAAAGGTTTGTTAGTAATTCGTTCGAATTGTTTCGTTTTGAATTTTACAAAAACAGACTGTATATGTTCACTCAAATTTAGTACCATTAAGTACACATTTATATAAATTCAATAGAAATAATATTTCCTAATTTCAGGATTCCAGCCCGATCGCTTCTCCAAAATATAATTTACCAAATTTAGTACCAATTAGAACACATTAGTATGAATTTGCAAAACTCCCTACATAGCCAAATTTTTTACCCCAACAGTGATCCTAACTTCACATTTCAAGATTCTATCGATTAACCCAAATCCACATTCGATACCATTTAGTATACATTAGTATGAATCTCCACAACTTCCTACATAGACCAACTCCACAGTACAACAGTGATCTTAACTTCAAATTTCGAGATTCCAGCTTTAACGAATCGCCCAGCTTTAACGAATTGGTACGCATTGGTATGAATTTCCAAAACTTCTTACATAACCCAGTTCTACATCCTAATAGTGATCCTAACTCCAAATTTCAAGATTCCAGCTCTATAGGTTCACCTAAAATTCAAATTGTGCCAAATTAAGTACACAATAGTACGAATTTCCAAAACGTCCTACATTTCTAATTCCTACACTCCAACATCGATCCAAATTTCAGGATTGCAGCTCTACCGTTTCATCCAAAATTCAAACTGTACCAAATTTAGTGCCATTTAGTACAGATAAGTACGAATTTCTAAATCTACCTTTATACCTCACTTCCACAATGCAACCTTCTGACACTTTCGGGCTAATATGACCCTCACCCAAAATTTCAAGATTATTGTTTCGGTCGTGTCTGGGCGTTGATGGTTCGTTCAGTCAGTCAATCGCACTCAATCGTTGAGTGCCTTGTGTACCGCCGACGCCACTATAATCAAAGTAAAGTGTGTATTGCCGGCGGTACACAAGGTACTCAACTTGTTGATATAGATAATCATAAAATATATTTCTAAGACAAAATATAGGTATTCCCACACGTGCAGAGGGGACTATTTAACCCACTCCCGGTAATTGGTGTAAATAGGTTGAACAGCAAGTATAATCAAAAACGTTAAAAATTCCTTAAATTTTTGTGCAATAGAACATATGTAAAACAAATGCCATTTATGATCCGAAGTAGCTGCGTTTTGCTTCCTATACAATTTCTGTCCCAAATTATATTTTGCTTCGCCTAAAGGTAGGCAACGTATTTTTAGAAATATTTTATATCTAAGACTATAACCATCGCATTATCCACCAAAGACATAAAAGTATAAAGAATTGATACGTCGACAAATTCCAATAGATGGCTTTTCCTCTGTTGTTACGATATCATAACAACAGAGCAAACCATTTTAAACCAAAAAAGAATTGTGAAAAAGTCAAGAACAAGCCGTGAGACTGAATAAAGAAGGAGGAAAAAAGAAAACGTTAACGGTTTGGAGTGAACAATTTTTCGTGTGCCTTTCTGATAATAAGACTTGTGTTTTCATTAAACATAAAATTAAATTGAAAAGCATTGGATTCTTTTAATAAACATAAAAACAATTTTGCTGAATTGTAATAAGTGATTTTTGTGTTTTATGAATGTGCTTGCGAGCACCCGGCGGGGGCTTTGAGCTGCATATTCCCGCGTATGAATTGCCCAAATACTGTGTTGCGGTACAAACAAATAAAGCATAGCTGATCAAAAACTTTTGAATCTTTTAATGAACTTTTCTAATAAAAGTGAAGTGATTTTTGTTCGAGTAGTTACATACATCATCACAAAACCATCTTCCTAATCATCGCCAAACAATCGTCATCGTGTAACCGTCATCATAAACTCATTCATAAACTCCATCATCATCAACATATAACCTGCAAATTCCTGTTCATTCATTTTAAATAAATATTCCCCCTCCGTCAAGCAAGCCTGAGTTGAGGCAGGGGAGCAGAAATAGAGAAAGAAGTAGGAGTAATAGTAGAAATTGTAATGCCAAAAAGTTGCGCCCTGATGAGTCCCTCTCATCTAATGAAAATGAAAGTCTTATGGCAACCCAAGGAACATCAAGTTTTAATGCAGTGGCGTCGGTCCAAGTAGTTCCGGCAAGTCAACCAGCAATGAGTCAAATTAAGAATAATTATAGTTTTAGATATGAACGTGACCATACGGGTCCATACTTAGTCTATGTTGATCGTGTTGATGCCGCTGGTCGGTCAGCCTCTATAAACACTATATCCCTAGCGAAAATAATGAAGGATCTTGGAATTCCCGGCATTTTGGAAGTTGCCAAGATTGGTTTCGGCAGGGCAAAAGTAACTTGCAGGAATGGTTTTGAAGCAAATATATTGGCGTCTAACCAAGCTCTAAAGAATGAGGGCTATATCTGCAAAATCTTTCCGCATTTTGTTTCTAAGGCTGGAGTGATTTTTGGGGTGCCTACTGATCTTTCGCAGGACGAGTTAGCCAAGGCAATATCCTCTGAAAAGGAAATATTAAGTATAACTAGAATGAATCGGAAGGAGAAGGGTCAGCTTGTGCCTACCCCGAGGGTAAAGATAAATTTTAAAGGTCAGGAGCTTCCGAAAACGGTTCGTTTTTTCGAATATACTAAGAGGGATGTCAAGCATTTCATCTCCTTTAGTACGTGCTATAAGTGTTACCGGCATAATCATTTTGCGGAGCACTGCAAGCAAAAAGTTATGTCATGCAGGAAATGTTTCACCGTTCATAATGAAACAGAAAAATGTGCAGAAGGAATCGTGTGCCCCAACTGCAATGGTAATCACACACCATTGGATAGAAAATGCCCTGCTCGGGAAGAAGCATACCAAGTTAAGAAGATCATGACAATTGAGAATTTAGCACTAGGAGAGGCACGAATCAAATACAAACAAGCCTTCGGAAACAAGTTTCAAATTTTGGACGAAAATTTGGATGTGGCTTTCCCCCCTTTAAGAAGCAAATATGACAAGTCAAGGAACAATGCGGACGAAAAAGAAACCCTTAGTAACGCAATGGAGGCTGCTAGATCATTGCATAGCTTTAGATCTTTTGCGAAGGTAGTCAAGAACAACCAGAATCGATTAAGAGAGGAGGCCAACGCGGTAAAGAACATGAAGGAGTACGGGGAAGCTTTGAGGTCTGGTGAGGTCCACCAGTCAGGAAACGGGGTCGCCTTAAACAGCATGCATAAAGTAACCGAATTAGAAAAATTTTTGTCGGAAATGGAGAAAGAGGTCAGTGCGGTGGCGGAGTCGGGAGAGAAATCCCTGACTAACAGTCAAGCGAGAGTCCTGAATGCAATCAAAGAGAAACTTGTCAGGCAGATTATTGATGTGCAGTCATTCATTATAAGTTCCAGTATACAAGACAATGAAGATGCTGTTGGAGTAAGTTACTGATTTTTATATCCAAATCCACATCCATCATGAAATTATTACAATATAATATTCAGAGTATCAGCAAGCGCGAAAATAAGGACATGTTGGAACTTTTTCTAGAGTATGAAAACATTGACATTGCTGCAATATCTGAAACCTGGGTTAAAGATAATTCCAATGCCAGTTGTGGAAACTATAATTTTGTCAGTAAAGCTAGATCTGACGGGTATGGAGGAGTAGGTATCCTACTGAAAAGAGAAATAAAGTTTGCTTTAATAAACATCAACACAGAATTTGAAATTGTGGGCATTAGCACAACTAATCTTAAAAGTAATATGAATATACTATCGGTTTACATTCCACCTAACCTGCACCGAGACCAATATCGGCAGATAGCTAAGATTGTTTTCGAGTCTGCTTCGAGACTTAGTGGAGTCACTATCATAATGGGCGATTTTAATGCGAAAGCAACATCATGGGGCAATTCGGCAACGGACATACAAGGTGATATCGTGCTTACACTGGCAAATGAGTATGATTTTAGCTGCATAAACAACGGAGACCCTACTTTTTCTACCAACACCAGTCAATCTGCTATAGACCTCACTTTTATTAATACTACAAGTCTTCAAGTCAGTTGGACTACGAGCAACACGAAAATTTCAAAAAGTAATCATCATCCAATTGTTATCTCTTTTATCAATGATTCAAACAAACCCAGACAAGTATACAGAGTTCGAACAGCAAATGTCCTTTGCCAAATGAATAAAATGACGGTGGGAAATAATTTAGAAGAATTCTATGACAATGTTAATAATATTATTTCAAGTAACAAAATTCGCCTGGATCCCAGAAACAAGTATGTCCCCAAGCCTTGGTGGGATGAAGATATTAAGTCAATGTATAATCTACGGACACAAGCAAGAAGGAAGTACGAAAAGACAAAGGCGTGGTCTGATGCTCTGGAACTTGCCGATATTGAACGTCGGCGTTTTCGAATGTGCGAAAAAAAGAAGAGGAGAAACTTCAGGAAATTTCTCAGCCATTTGAACAATCCAATTTCAAGTAAGGATATGTGGTCTAAACTTAGGAATGTTAAGAAGTACGGGAAAGTCAAGCCGATTAATAGTTCATGGAATCATGAACAAAATGAAGAATTCCTTGATTTTATAACACGGCAGTCCATTTCTGGTTGTAACGATGCACCCATAGTCTTCGGGAACTGGATAAGCCAAAGGCCTACCTTGGACATTAAGTGCTTTGAAGCCTTTCTCGACTCTAGAAGTCAGCAGCAGGACCAGATGGTGTATCGTATAAAATGATAAACAGTCTTAACGCAACCGAAAGGCAGAAATTTTTTAATATTCTGGTTGAAATATGGAACAAAGGTAGCTTCCCGAGCGAATGGAGGAGAATTAGGATTTCCCCGATCCCCAAGAGGGGCAAAGATTCTGGAAACATTCAAAATTATCGCCCAATTGCACTTATGTGTGCATCACAAAAGATTTTGGAGAGCGCCATCAAGAGTATGATTCTTCGTTTTACTGAAGATAATGGGATAGTTCCCCCTAGGTCATATGCGTTTAGACCGGGTAGATCCATGTGCATCAATGATGTGATCAACACCATTGAATTCTATAAAAAGTCTGGCAATCAAGTGGTTGGAGTGTGTATTGACATCGAGTAGGCGTATGATTATACGAACATAAATCAATTGGCGGTAGTAATGTTTCGGAAAGGGTATAATCCACACATAATCAAATGGATTGTGGACAGTATGAAACGCAGGCAATTGGAGTTGGGTAAGAGTAGAAGAATTGTAGTGAATGGTCTTCCTCAAGGAAGTGGTCTCAGCCCGTTGCTCTTTAATATCTACACGTCTTCCTTGTATGACGTCAATTCCAGTAACATCGACATCTTTCAGTTTGCGGATGATTTTTTCTTGGTTTGCCACGACAAAAGCTTCCAAAAGGCAAGTGAAATTCTGACTGAAAGTATTAGCCGCTTCCACGAGGACTGTAAGGGGCTAGGTCTGGGTTTTAATATGAACAAAATTAACACTGTTCACTTTTCAAGAAGGCCTAAACAAATGAATATATGCATTAATGGTATTTCAGTCAAACAGGTGGCAAACATCAAATATCTGGGTCTCGTCATTTCTGCTGGCGGCTCTTCTAAGATACACATCGACGAAGCTACTTCATCGACAGATAAAGTTAATAACTTCCTTCACATTTTAAGTGGATGCAGATTTGGAATTTCCCCAGCCAAAGCCATGCATTTCTACAAGGCGTTTGCCAGAGCAAAACTGGAGTATGGAGCATCTGCATTATCCAATCTAACAAAAGCATCTGCTAGTAAAATCAAAACTAGTACGCACAAGTTTTTACGTAGGGCGCTGGGTCTTATCCGTTCCACACCTGTACCCATTTTATATCAGCTTGCGTGTGAATTACCCCCAAAATACAGATTTGAGCTGGCAACAGCCAAGGAGTTAGTCAAAGCCAAGGCCTTTGGATTGCCAAGTCTGGAGAATATCAGGCGTATGCAGAGCAGAACAACTAGTTATACGATAGTGTTTGACAAGTATCAGCAAATTGTGGAAAATGTTGCAACGACACGAATTATGCCCGTTGGAAGTAAGCGTATTTCAAGTGATGTGGATTTCTTTGAGGGCGCAGGCTCTAGAATGGCACTTGCCTGAACTTAATGTGGCCAATAAAGGATGCTATTTGCAGAATTCAAGAGTCAGTATGGGCAGAATGGGCTGATGAATGCAAATCCATAGCTGTACGGAACTCCTCTCATTTTTATAAAATTTTTTCTCAACCATCTAAACACCCATGGTATAGCAAAACGAAATTACACCCAGATGATCAGAGAGTGATTAACCGCATACTGAGTAACCACACCTTCAGCAACAGCACATTGGCCAAAATGAATGTAGTCGGTTCTGGTGAGTGCCAAGTTTGCAAGACGGAAGAGACGGTCACTCACATTTTGTTTGTTTGCACAAGATTCACCACCACCAGAGTAAAGTTTGCATCGTTCAATGGAATCCAAACAGTAGAGGATTTCATTAAAAAACATAATTGGAATCATCTTTACGACTTAGGCAAATTTATCAAGGAAATTAAAGTCAAAATCTAACCCTCATTGAAGGCTCGTAGACAAAGTCTACTTAATTGGTGGTGGCGCTGTTAATACTCGACCATCGGGAGGCGGGCCAAAAACTTAAAACAAAAAAAAACATTTTAAACGTTTTAAACGCTATATCGCTTATAAGCTTATAAAATAAAAACATATTTTTCAAGTACAGATCTCTAATTTTATTTACATTTTTTGCGTTTTTATGTCGAGTCTTTGCGGTTTTTATGTCTTTGTTTACGGTTTCTATGTCTTTGACAATATTAAGCATTCTAAGCGCTATATAGCAAGCTTATTACATAAAAAAATATATATTTTGAGTGCTGATCTCTGATTTTATTTACATTTTCTAAACACCTTATCGCGTATTGGCATAGACATAGATTATTTAGTCTATGTCATCAGTTAAATAGTTCCTTTTAGTTCAAAAATCCATTGGTTTATGACGGATATAAAAGAGCAATTAAATCAAACAGGGTCTAGTACTGATCTTCCATTTACTGAATAGTTACTTTGAAATAGTTCGATCCGGAAAGAGTCATAACTAATATTTTTGGAGAATATTTAATAAAAACCCATTAACCCAATTAAAGAATTCTATTGCTTGAGTTATTTTGTCGGTTCTCAGCCGCTACGATCCGCACAAACGCTACTTTCCATACCACACTCTTTTCAGTAGAAACCATTTCAATTGCATTTTAAACATTCTTATATAGTTATGTGTATAACTGTAAACATACATTTGTATTCACATTATTGGCTTTACTTTTTGTCGTTGTCTTTCTTCCAGTGGTTCTTCTTGTACCCCCGAAGCATTTCTTTTGTTTTGTTTGGACTTCTTTTTCTTCTCTTTGTCTTTGCCTTTTTTCCACATTCATATGTTTATCAATTGCGTGGTGTGGACTGGATGATGCTTTTGTAGTCGAACAACAACAACACCACCTCCAGTAACACTACATATTTAATTGTGGTGGCAATGGTGAGCGAGCGATGAACCACGTTCAGCGATTTCTGTTCGCCCAGCTGTTGAGCAACTCTATAATACAAACACTTCCTATTGTTTGAAATGAAAACGAAAGTGTATGTCGGCCGACGACGACGACAACAAGAACTAGTTTTGTGATAGCAGGTTATCTGCTCTGCAATGCTGGCGATGGAGAAACCATAAATATGTTCCAGAGAATTTGGAATATTGACACAGTTTTGACAAATGGAATAAAGAATAAGACAACAAGTTGTGGAGGTTTTATGTTTCCAAAAAAACGTTTTTTTATTTGGTTCAAGTTCAATATTAATTATATAGATGTTTGAAAATAACTCACTCACATTTATTTATATTTTACAGTACATTCCGGATATATGAAACTAGATAATATATTTTTCACAAAATGGATAACATTAGCTGTAATGCTTCAGAATTATCAATAGTTTCTAATAAAAGATATCGTGCTTTTATAGGGTGCGATCAATTTATGCCACAAGATGGACTGTTTTTCCGTTTAATTTTAATTATAACTACCATATGGATAAGATAAACCATTTTACTTTCGGAGGATGTGGTATTAAACCTCTAATTCTGCTGGTCCAGATGGTGTCCCATCATCTATACTAAAGTCTTGTGCTTATGAATTGTACTTACTACTAAAGTCTTGTGCTTATGAATTGTACTTACTACTAACAAATTTATTTAACTATTCCTTATCTCTTGGGTATTTTCCACTTCACTTAAGAAGTGCAAAAAATTAACATTTTCTAGGACCAGCCCCATATCTATTGATTACTTTATAGGTTCTCATAAACTTGACTCTGTAGATTCGTTTACAGATCTTGGTATCATTTTAGAAACAAATTGCGTTTTCATTTACATATTGAATCATGTGTTAATAAAGCTAAATCGTTACTTATTTTATAAAGCGATGGTCTAAGGATTTTGATGATCCGTATATAACTAAACATTATACTTGTTTGACCCACTTTGGAATACCGCTGTGTACTTTGGAGGCCATTTTATACAAATTATTTTAATAAAATAGAATCGGTTCAAACCCAAACGTTAACTGTCTGAAACTGATTGATCTTCCAACTCTCGAAAGAAGGTGATTTATCCTTAGAGCAATATTTATAATAAAATTGTTACGTGGGCAAATTGACTCAAATTTTTTAACCAGTGAAATAAAATTTAATATTCCCTCCCGTAGAACACGTAATTATTTACCTCTTAACTTATCCCTAGTTAGACATATTTATTAACTAACTAATCCACTTCGCGCTTTATGTGAAATTTATAATAATTTATAATTTTCTGACCCCATACAAGCAATAAAAAATCCAGACAGTTGTGCATGTAAGGTTGCCCCCTCGGTCGGTATGGGCGGCTGTGAGTGGTGCGGGAACGTTCTCTCTTTTAATCTACAATTTTTTTCTTCGTATTAAATTTCTCATTATTTTCAGAACTCCGAATTTGCCATCCACTTAGTAGAAAAAGTCTGCGTACAAACTTACGATTTACTCTATAATGCTCGAAACCCAAATTTCTACACAAAATTGTTACTCAAAATTGTAGAAATCGATGGCGTTTAAATAGTTGAAGATCTTGCATCACTGTTTAAATCGATTAGTTTATGAAAAAATCCTAGTTAGGAACATGGCTAAATGAATAGGTAGTCCATTCAGCTGTCAAAGTGGGTAATTTCTACTTCATTTCGATGTGCAGTGTTGACAACAACTTGAAATATTATATGGAAAAATTTTATAAAAACTAAGGTTTTGTTTTGATACATCACCTTATTACTGCATCATAGTTAGGAACATATAAAAAGTCTGCGTACAAAGAGTAAAATGGTTATTCCCCGCATTGTAGTTACATGAATTATTGAACAAACGCATTTTCTTCGTTCGATGTTACAGATGTTTTCATATCTTTAGTTATTAGAAAGAAATGCATTGCTTTCGCCAAGGAGGACTTAAATGAGCTTCGGGTGTTTTGGGAAAAAGTTTTTTTTTTCTGATGAGAGCAAGTTTTGTGTTTTTGGGAGCAAAGGGCGCAAGATGATATGGCGAAAAATGGTACGGCGCTTAATAAGAACAACTTGATACCGACTGTGAAACATGGTGGTGCACTAATATGGGGATGTAAGGCTAGTAGTAGCGTGGGACAATTAGAGTTTTGTTTTTATTATTCATCTAAAATTGCTTAATCCCTCCGCGCCATATTTGGCAAAATAGAGGCTAATGGCAACTATACAATTTATGCTATTCTAATTCTTATTAAAGATAGTTAATATTAAATTATTTGTACAAAAGATTTTCAATATTCTGCAAAAGATAAGCTTTAATGCTTTTTTAAATATAGATATTTGTATAACGGTTTTCAAATCGTTTGATAACTGATTATATTCCATAGGTCCAGCGTATGTCATTGTTTTGTTACTCGACAAATAGCTACTTCCAGGTCTGATGCATGCCTAGTGATTCTACCATAGATTACTATACATTAAATATTAGTACCTTAATATTTTAACGGCAAATTTGGTCTGGAGAATGACTACTACTTCCAGCAGGATAATGACACCAAGCACACTGCAGACTTAGTAAACTTGGATAAATCAGCTTCCAACGCCGCTACAGTCCCCTGATCTGAACCCAATAGAGCACCTATGGGAATCCCCGGAACGACGAATCCAACATCGCAAAATTAAAAAATTAATATTAATTATAGTCGGTTCCTTGATAAATAGCTAATAAAGGTTTTTCCCATCTTTAAAAATATATTCACATAACATTTTGGATATCGAAAATTTTGACAATTTTTTCACAATCTGATTTGCCTGTGTTTCTCTTCTTTTCCCCACTCATATATATATAAACTTATATCCAACCGATGCTAGAGATTTTGCTAAACTGCTTACATAGACCATAGTAGCATATATTGGCTAACAACACAATTCTTTCAAAAATGATGTCCTTAATTTTATTTATGGCTGTACCGAGGTATATCATATCGTTGACTACATCGAAGCTGTAGCTTTGAAGTTCCACAGTTGGTTCGAGTCTACTGAACGTCTTGCGAGTTGATACCATCAGCTTGGTCTTCTCGCCATTTACTGTCAGACCCACATTGGCAAACTCTTTCTGCTGTTGTTTGGTGTACAGAGTGTAACTTCTATTCACCTTTGCCTCTCATGCGAGCTTTTCCAGCAGGATGTTAAAAATATCACACGATATATGAGGTTTCAATCTTTCGGAACGCATATGGAATCCACGCACCATAGCCTTCGGATGGGTGTTTAACTCCTTGGTAAATTTTCGTTCAGCACATATCGATTTGCTCCCGCCCACGTTTTTCTTATTCTTTTTCTCTCCATAATTCTTTCTCACATTGCGTGTTGCTGCAGAGTGCTCAATCGTACCTTGATGACGGTCATTGGTACCCAATTGTTGCTTTTGCTGCATTTAAGGGGAAGATGACAATTTCTTAAGCGAAATTATTGCATTTGTTGTTCAAATTGTTTAGGCAATTTCAGTTGTTTTAAACTATTTTCGTCAGAAATAAATTGAAATAAATGTATTTGTAAGAGTCATAAATTTTGCTGGTAATCGATGCCTAAGCTGATATATTAACTGAACTTTAATCTGTTGACAAGTTTTTTAATTTCATTTTCTTCTTCAGAATAGATTCAATCTCTCTTTGTTTTTAAAATTCTGCAAATTGTGTAAGTAAAATTGTTGGAATAAAATTATATTCTAAAGATGAATTCAATGTATCCAAAGTGTCAGATTGTGAAACAATTTTGTAGAAAAGGTTTTTCAAAAGTACATAATAGCAGAGTAGGGTCAGCATTATTACTTTCAAAAATGTTATAAACTTTTTGTTTAAAAAAATTCGTCTCAATGTAAAATTTTTTGTTTAAATATTTGCTTGGAGACGGTATCAACTATTGCGGCAATTTCAAGTTTTCAACTCTAGCCATTGAATTTCTATATTCATTGCTAATTCATTTGGTAGACATTTAGTGCCATCTTAATTCTTCATCTTAAGTCTCAGCACATACTTTAAGACCTCCTCTCAAAGTTTTGATCATTTTTTCGCCTTCGCTGCTGGTTCAATTAGATTCTGCCAACATCTACATATAGGAAGAATCATAATGATATGAACCTTCAGTTTCCTGTTTATTACATCTTATCTTAAGTCATTCAGCGCTGTATTTACTGTATCTAAAAATTTAGAATATATATATATTATATTCTAATATGATCCATGTTCATAATTTTCATTTATATGTACACATCTGAGTACTGACTGACTCATCAAAAATATTTCCGTACAAATGTTACCATTATACACCTCAGGTTCACATGTTTGCCTTCCATTTAACAAATTTGTAGTTGCTGAAAATAGGTCGCTTACACTGTCAATGGATTTGCACATATATTTCGTCGTGTACAAATGTAGATATGTTTGAGAAAATACGACGAATTTACCCTCCTCTAATGGCAATAAAAAAACTATCCACAACAAAATAATTTGTGTGTGCTTTTTTGTGCCAAAATATAAATACAAACAAAACTTTTTCGCCTGGGCAAACAGCCGAAATAGTTAGTGACTTATTTTCACCAATCTTCCGAAAATACCAGTAAAAGAGGAAATAAGAATTCACGTAATGTTCAAACAACAAAACATGTGGTGACTGATTGTTTTTTGGAAACGATATGGGCAAACAAACGCCACAAAATTTTCTTTGAAATAAACAAACCGAAAAGAAACTAGTAAGCAAAGACTAAAGTCCGATGAGACTGGGTATTAAAGATAGATTTGGGTGTGATGAGTTGGTAGGGGAAGGCCACGAATTAAATGGAAAGAACAAGTAGAAAACAAGATCTTGGAACGTGGTCCTCAAATTGGTGGATTTGCGAAATCTTTTTTAAGCTCTGTTTATGGAACAACCGATCTGTAACAAGCCAGCCAAGTGAGTAAGTAATTTTTAATACGAAAATCAACTAATCTATGCGCATTTTCCATATATCGGAACAAATAATTATTGGTATTGAAATTCCCTCTTAAATGTCTGCAAACAAAGATCCAAAACATACTTCGACCATTGTTAAAGATGGGAAAAACCTTTATTAGCTATTTATCAAGGAACCGACTATAATTAATATTAATTTTTTAAATTTTGCTATGTTGGATTTGTCGTTCCGGGGATTCCCATAGGTGCTCTATTGGGTTCAGATCAGGGGACTGTAGCGGCGTTGGAAGCTGATTTATCCAAGTTTACTAAGTCTGCAGTGTGCTTGGTGTCATTATCCTGCTGGAAGTAGTAGCAAATCCATTGACAGTGGAAGCGACCTATTTTCAGCAACTACAAATTTGTTAAATGGAAGGCAAACATGTGAACCTGAGGTGTATAATGGTAACATTTGTACGGAAATATTTTTGATGAGTCAGTCAGTACTCAGATGTGTACATATAAATTAAAATTATGAACATGGATCATATTAGAATATAATATATATATATATATACATTCTAAATTTTTAGATACAGTAAATACAGCGCTGAATGACTTAAGATAAGATGTAATAAACAGAAATTGAAGGTTCATATAATTATGATTCTTCCTATATGTAGATGTTGGCAGAATCTAATTGAACCAGCAGCGAAGGCGAAAAAATGATCAAAACTTTGAGAGGAGGTCTTAAAGTATGTGCTGAGACTTAAGATGAAGAATTAAGATGGCACTAAATGTCTACCAAATGAATTAGCAATGAATATAGAAATTCAATGGCTAGAGTTGAAAACTTGAAATTGCCGCAATAGTTGATACCGTCTCCAAGCAAATATTTAAACAAAAAATTTTACATTGAGACGAATTTTTTTAAACAAAAAGTTTATAACATTTTTGAAAGTAATAATGCTGACCCTACTCTGCTATTATGTACTTTTGAAAAACCTTTTCTACAAAATTGTTTCACAATCTGACACTTTGGATACATTGAATTCATCTTTAGAATATAATTTTATTCCAACAATTTTACTTACACAATTTGCAGAATTTTAAAAACAAAGAGAGATTGAATCTATTCTGAAGAAGAAAATGAAATTAAAAAACTTGTCAACAGATTAAAGTTCAGTTAATATATCAGCTTAGGCATCGATTACCAGCAAAATTTATGACTCTTACAAATACATTTATTTCAATTTATTTCTGACGAAAATAGTTTAAAACAACTGAAATTGCCTAAACAATTTGAACAACAAATGCAATAATTTCGCTTAAGAAATTGTCATCTTCCCCTTAAATGCAGCAAAAGCAACAATTGGGTACCAATGACCGTCATCAAGGTACGATAGAGCACTCTGCAGCAACACGCAATGTGAGAAAGAATTATGGAGAGAAAAAGAATAAGAAAAACGTGGGCGGGAGCAAATCGATATGTGCTGAACGAAAATTTACCAAGGAGTTAAACACCCATCCGAAGGCTATGGTGCGTGGATTCCATATGCGTTCCGAAAGATTGAAACCTCATATATCGTGTGATATTTTTAACATCCTGCTGGAAAAGCTCGCATGAGAGGCAAAGGTGAATAGAAGTTACACTCTGTACACCAAACAACAGCGGAAAGAGTTTGCCAATGTGGGTCTGACAGTAAATGGCGAGAAGACCAAGCTGATGGTATCAACTCGCAAGACGTTCAGTAGACTCGAACCAACTGTGGAACTTCAAAGCTACAGCTTCGATGTAGTCAACGATATGATATACCTCGGTACAGCCATAAATAAAATTAAGGACATCATTTTTGAAAGAATTGTGTTGTTAGCCAATATATGCAGATTGTGAAAAAATTGTCAAAATTTTCGATATCCAAAATGTTATGTGAATATATTTTTAAAGAAAGGTGAAAAAGTAACGCGAGACTTCAATAAAGGATTTACTGCCATGGTTGGACATATGAATATAGACTTCATAAGTAAGACGGAGCAACAAAAAAACTGATACTGCAATAAGGAGCTGATAAAAGAACTTAAATTATAACGAAAAAGTAGCACGCGACGTAATATTACTCCCTGGTTGACGAATAAACTGATATCTTTAATACATTTCAAAAATAAATTGCTTCATTCGGTACGCAAACATGATCCAAATATTGTCATTAGACTAAAAAGGATTAGCAATGTGATACGGATTTGCAACAATATTCTAAGAGGTGATTACTCCCGGGACAACATACGATTATGTAATGGAGATGTAAGGAAGATTTGGACGTTTTTAAATCAACAACTCGGCAAAAGCAATAAACCTCTAAGTGATGTTGTATATTTTGCGTTCCGGACAATATAAAAACAAAAATGTTGGTAAGAAAAAAGACTGTTGCAGATATTCTTTAACAATATTATTAGACGCGGAAAATATTCAGATGTTCTTAAAATGCACAAAATTACTCCAGTACCAAAAATAATATAATATAGAATATTATATATTATAGAATACGTCTGCAGTGGAATAGACTGGAATTGGAATTGATTCCACCAAGGCGTTTGATCTCGTGAATCATGGTATTTTACTCAAAAATTGGAATATATTGGTTTTAAAAGTGAAACCTTGTTGTTTTTAATAGAAATAGATTTCAATTTATCAAATTGGTAATAAAAAAGTCACGTGGAAAGTTTTGTGTCCCACAAAAAAAATGTATGCAAATAATTTTGAAAATATGATTTTTTTGGAAAGCTCTTAATGTTTACTGATGATGTCAGTTTGTTTTACAAAAAAAGTACTTTAAACTGAAATTGAATATGACTCTGCTTTACATGCAGAGTATGCAAGATTAAACGATATTATTTTAAATCGGGCATGCTTACCCATATACGCTACCGTAACAGAGGGTCGATTGGTAAACATATTTTCTCTTTTTTCTCTTTACGTTAGTCGTTTTTAATGGTGAATTCTCAGTTACGCTCGTACACACTTGCTCTCAATTTAATTTTGCCCAACACTGTTTTAAATCCATTAAAAACTAAATTTGTGCGTTTCAAATCTCACTCTGAAGAAACTATGTGTGTGCACATAAATGGAGCCACCATAACGGAATCGAAGTCGGTAAGATATCTGAGTATAACTTTGGATAATAACGTACGTCCGAATGTGTAGTCGATTTTTGAGTAGCGATACGGGGATTGTACTTACAGCAATTGTTCAGATACGTGTTTAAGTAAATTTTAAGTATTGAGTCCAGGTCAATTAACCTTGAGAGAACTGTGCGAATGGTATATCATTTCTTACTGAGATATCATTTTTTCAGGCGCAGGACCAAATTATAAGAACAGAGTAATCACTAAATTTTCTTAAAATTTTCATCCGCAGAATTCCATAACGACATCTAGTAGTCTTCTATTACAACCCCAATACAACAATAAAAAATAAAACACATTTTTGATGATTTTTTTTTGTTAATATTTTCTTGTTACTTATTTTCAATAATAATTTTATTAGTCTTTTTCATTTCTTATTATTTTCCATCATCATTATTACATTTTTGTTGTTTTTTTGTGTGAGTGTATTTTTCATCATTTTTTTTTATTTTTTTAATAATATAATAATTTGTTAAATATATATAATTAATATTCATCGTCATCATCATTGTTTATAAATTTTAAATTAATTGTGTTCAGTTTTTTGTTTTTGTTTGTGTTTTTTTTTATTTTTTCATTAATAATAATATTTATATAATATATTCTTCTTGTTTAAATATATTTATGTTTTTCTTCTCACTCATACACGGTAGTATGAGAGGTTCGATAGGTAAATGACTGTGGGAAGGGGACTGAGGGTCATTTTGTGTCATTATGTGTGAATGATTTTGTGTGTGTGTTCATAATATAATGAAGAAGAAAATAAAATTTAGTATTTTTTATATAAACAATTTTTTATTGTTGTTGATTTTTTAATTGAAAACCATATGGTTATTTTGTGTTTAATTTTTTTTTGTTTTGTATTTTTATGAAAGAAAGGGATGTGATGTACAGAGTTGTGTATTTTTTCTTCATATAAACATTTTAAGAAATTATAAATCTATGTTCTTTAATGAATTTTTATTTGTGTACAAAATTTTCTTTTATAAATTTCGACTATGGTTTTTGTTTTTCTTCTTAAAAATTAATAAAGAAATATAAACAGTTTTTTTAATTTTATTTTTCTTTTAATAATAATATTTTGTTTCCATTTTAGAAAAAAATTCATCTATTAAAGTCTTAAAAACACAATTGTTGTTCTTTAATTTTTTGTTTTACAAAGAAAAAACTTAATGTTTAATTTTACATACACTAAGGGTGTATACAGTGTTTTTTGTTTTAATAAATATTTACAAATAATATTTTTACTGGATTTTTTAATAAAAACAATAATTTTTTTTTATAAAAAGTTATTAAAATAATATTAAAAAAATATGTTTTATATATAATTAAAAATTAATTTTCTGTATTTTTTCATGTTTAATACCATTTTTTTACATTTATGTATATATTGTTACGAATATAACTTTAGATTTAAGTTCATTTAGATGAATTCCGTTAATTTAAGAATTTGAATTGTAACGTAAATTTCTACTACGCAGTTTATTTGAATAACTTCACAACAACAACCACTGTATAGATTTTTCTACATCCTTCCATTTCCTCTTTCATTTTCTATTTTGTTATTGTCGTACAATTCTTGTTAAACGTCATTCCTCTTTCTTTGTTATTCCCTCGCCTGTATATGTGTTGTTGTTATTCCTCTTTCTTTGTTATTCCCTCGCCTGTATATGTGTTGTTGTTATTGTAAGTTTGTTTACTCAAGTTTGTTGTTGTTATTGTTCACTCAGTAAGTTTGTTGTTGTTATTGTTACTCAATGTGTTTGTTGCATTGGTAGATTGTTCGTGATCTAGGTGTTACCAGATCGTCTAGAAACTTCTGTAGCGACAGGCAGGGCTCATATAAATAGAGGGAATGGAAAGGCAGTGAGTCAGTTGTGAATCAGATCGCGAATTGAAACCGTCGTGTAAAGTAAAGTGCAAAGTAAAGTTGTGTGAATAAAATCATTGTAATCGTAATCAGAACGAACCCGCGTTTTATTTGGTACGAACTGTATCGGGAAATAAAACAACGTCTACACGGGAATAAGTGAAGTCCAAGAACGTAACAATTGGTGTCGGAAGTGAGATTACGATAATACTACGATGAAGTTTAAGGATCTACGAGTGGAAGACTTGAAGAAGGAGCTGAATAAATTGGAATTGTCCTCTACTGGCAACAAGGCTGAACTACAAAAACGTCTGTTGGATGAGTTCGAGCGCCGTGGTATGAACATCGATACATATGAGTTTGACAGTAAGGATGAAGTGGATTTATCGGAAATGGGCGAATCCAACTGTGGGGAAGTCTCGTCAGTAGCTGCCAGGGGTGACGATTTAAGAGAAATGCTGGCTAAAATGTTTGAGCAAAATTCCAGAATGTTCGAAGAGAATTCCAGAAAGTTAGATGAACTCAAGGCAGATAATTGTAGAAAGTTAGATGAACTCAAGGCAGATAATTGTAGAATGAACGAGAAACTCGAGAACATTACGGAAGTTATTGGAAGGAGAGTGGAAACCGTGGAGATCCAAATTAAAGAGTTGGATAAGAAAGTGCAGTCGGTTGACGAGAAGATTCTGTCTGTAGATGAGAAATTTCTGGCCCACGACCACAGGTTTACAAATCTGGAGAAGAAAATGTCGGAATTGGAAATCAAAGGTGGTCCGGTGCGAGCTCCTGATAACACACTAAAAATCAAACCTCCTGTATTCGACGGCTCTACGTCATTCAATGTTTTCAAGTTACAGTTCGAGACAGTGGCTTCTAGAAATTCGTGGAACGACAGCGACAAAGCGGTTGCACTACTTCTGGCATTGAAGGGCAGTGCTGCTGATGTTATACAGAGTATTCCTGTCGCTTCTAGGAGCAACTATGAAGATGTTATTGCTGCACTGGAACGTAAGTACGGTGGCGAACATAAACAAAACATCTACCTTATGGAACTAAGGGGAAAAGTACAGAGGGCAAACGAGACGTTACAAGACTTTGCAGCTGAGGTGGAACGTTTGGTGCTAATGGCGTATCCAGGAGAGAATCACCCATTGGTGGACCGTATGAAAATCGAAACCTTTGTGAATGGCATACGAGACCCTGAGATTAAGTGTGCAATATATGCGTCACCAAAAGCGTCATTTGCCGAAACTGTGTCGTTTGCCCTTGCCCAAGAGACGGCCAGAATAATTGTTAAGCCCCAGACCCACAAAATTCGCCAACTGGAGACCGAAGGTTGCGAACCCAAATCGCTCGTTAACTCGATCAAGGACGCCATGAGGCAGGTAATAGAAGAGACAAAGTTAGTTGGGATGACTAAGCCCAGGGTTAGATGCTACAACTGCGATAAATCAGGTCATATTGCGCGCGAATGCAGAGCTAAGCGCAAACGATCCAGGTCATCGTCACCACCTCCAACGAAAGATGGTAGACGAATGGCTCAACTGTCCACCAATGAGTCACCGTTAAACTAAATCGAGCCAGTCCAGCGGGGCATGAACTGGCTCCCATCGACGATGGCCCCACAATCTCCATAGCAATAGTACAACAGAAAAGTCACAACCTAACAACAACTGGGTACATCAATGGTGACAAGCGAGTTCTGACGTTAGATACAGGCGCATCAAAGTCCATCATAAGATCAGATCTGGTAAAGGGAAAAATAACGCAAATTAATGGAGTCAGACTGCGCACAGCAACGGGGGAGCCCGCGGCAGTACACGGCAAGATTACCCTGAGACTGACTATTGCCAATAAATCGGTGAATTACGAGTTTATAGTTGCCGATATCGTAGACGAAGTGATAATAGGCGCAGATTTTATGATTGCCTTCGGTATCAATCTGGATATGAAAGAGCGTGTGATGACCTGGTCTAACGTTGAAATTCCGTTAAACGTGGGCTACGATGAAAGTACACCCATTAGACGTCTGACTACGGACCATCCAGAGATAATACCGCCCTGTGCCGAAGCAATAATATGGGTACCAATGAATGGAGATTGTGGAGCCGAGAAGTTGTGGGTGGTGGAACCAGTAGAAAACGTAAACAGTAACATCCTAATAGCGAATGCCCTGGTGAAAAGCAACAAGGACGGATTGATTCCTGTTAGAGTTTTGAACCTGTCAAACAAGCAAGAACAAATTTGCCAATTTTCCGATGTTGGACAATGCACACCAGCTGAAGCTGTAATTAATTTGGAAACTAGCACCGAAAAGCCAGCAGCCATGGAGAAGAAGCACCTCGACGGCTACATAAAAGAGTGGACACACCAACTATCACCTTCCGAGAGGAACAAGGCTAAGCAGCTATTATCGAAATATGCCTCTACCTTTGCGTTGACAAAAGAGCACCAAGGAAGAACATCAGTGGTGAAGCATGAAATCAATACAGCAGACGCGAGACCCATTAAACAGCCTCCAAGAAGTGTTCCCCTGGCAAAAAGAGACGAGGTTCAGAAGCTGATAAGTGAAATGGAAAAGAGTGGTGTAATAGAACCATCGTCAAGCCCATGGTGCTCCCCAGTGGTCTTGGTCAAGAAGAAAGACGGAAGCACCCGATTTTGTGTGGACTACCGAAAGTTAAATGATGTCACCAAGAAAGACAGCTATCCGCTCCCAAGGATCGACGACACATTGGACACATTAGCCGGGACGTCATGGTTCTCCACCCTCGACCTGCAGAGTGGGTACTGGCAAGTAGAGATCGCCGAGAAAGATAAAGAAAAAACAGCGTTTGGCGTTAATGGGGGTCTCTGGCAGTTCAATGTCATGCCATTCGGACTCTGCAACGCCCCGGCTACATTTGAAAGGCTGATGGAGCGCGTGTTAAAAGGGCTGCAGTGGAAGTCGTGCCTCATATACCTGGATGACATCATAGTCATGGGACGCAACTTCGACGAACACATCAAGAACTTAAGGGATGTTCTACAGCAGCTTTCGTCTTCAGGCCTCAAGTTAAACCCAAAGAAGTGCAGTCTCTTCCAACGAGAGGTGAAGTTCCTGGGGCACCACGTGACGCCGGAGGGCATATCGACGGATCAGGAGAAAATTCAAGCCGTCAGAGATTGGCCGCAGCCCCGAAATCTCCATGAGCTGCGAAGCTTTCTGGGTCTCTGTACCTACTACCGTCGATTTGTCCCAAATTTTGCCAACATCGCCGCCTGTCTACACCGCTTAACGCAAAAAGGCCAGAGGTTTCAGTGGGGCAACGACCAAGAAGAGGCATTCAGTAAACTCAAAGACATGCTATGCAGAGCCCCCATTTTGGCATACCCTATACCTGGCGGCAAGTTTGCTCTGGATACAGACGCAAGTGCGTGCGGCATCGGTGGCGTCCTTTCCCAGGAAATCGATGGACAGGAAAAAGTCATCGGGTACTACAGCCGGACATTGTCGAAACCTGAGAGGAATTACTGTGTGACGAGGAGAGAGCTGCTTGCTGTCCTTGAGAGTGTTAAACACTTCCACAAATACCTATATGGCCAACATTTCCTGCTGAGGACCGACCACGCTGCTCTCCAATGGTTGCTGCGGTTTAAGAATCCGGAAGGTCAACTAGCCCGTTGGATCGAGAGGCTCCAGAGTTATGATTTCAGAATCGAGCACAGAAAAGGCGGAAAACACGGTAATGCTGATGCCCTGTCTCGTCGGCCATGCAAGGTAGAATGCAGGCATTGCTCAAAGGCTGAGAATAAGGAGAATATCGTAGATGTCCGACTATTGCAGTTTGAGTCGGGTGAAGATTGGTCGACGGAACAACGAAGAGATCCCATTCTGGGCAAAATAATTTCGGCCATAGAAACGGGCAAGCGACCTAGTCGCAAAGAAATTACCTCCGAAAGCCCTCTTTTAAAATCTTATTGGGCCCAGTGGGACAGTCTACTTATAAAAGATGGTTGCCTATATCGCAAATGGGAAAGTGAGGACGGTAAATCTCACCGGAACTTGATCGTCGTCCCAGACTCCAAAATAAGAGATGTCTTGTCGGAGTTTCACGATGGGCCAAGTGGAGGACATCTTGGCATAGCAAAGACCGCTGAAAAGGTAAAGCAGAGATTCTACTGGGTCGGCTGTCAAAAATCCATTGCCGACTGGATCGCCAATTGTGAAAGATGCATAAAAGCTAAAGGTCCAACACGGAAGAGTCGAGGCTACATGCAGCAGTATAATTCAGGAGCCCCTTTTGAAAGAATCGCAATGGATGTAGCTGGACCGTTCCCCACAAGCGACTCTGGGAACCGGTATGTCTTAGTGGTCATGGATTACTTCAGTAAATGGCCGGAGGTTTATGCTATCCCAAATCAAGAAGCCAGGACAATTGTGGATGTGTTCAGCAAAAATTGGATTTGTCGCTATGGTGTTCCATCTGAGGTTCATTCCGATCAAGGTAGGAATTTGACAGTGGCCAACGAGACTGGGATGAGCATATTCCAAAGTTTTTATTGGCTTATAGATCGGCCATTCATGACTCCACATCCCGGACCCCAGCCAAAGTTCTGTTCGGAAATGAATTAAAGCTACCTGGCGATTTGATATTCGGTGCTACCCCAAACGACGATGTGAACCAAGATGAAGACAGTCAAAACTCTTTTAGTAAAGTCCACGATGCAGTCCGACATCGAATAAAAATGGTTAGCAACCGCATGAAGGCAAGGTACGATCGAGCGGCAAATACCGATGGGTTTCAAGAAGGGCAACTGGTACTATTGTTCAACCCACAACGAAAGAAAGGACTATGCCCCAAATTGCAAACGCACTGGGAAGGACCCTACAAGATTGTCACGAAAATAAATGACGTCGTTTATCGCATCCAGAGGAGCGACAGTCCCAGGTCGAAGATGAAAGTTGTACATTTGGAGCGGCTGACCCCCTACGGAACGGGAACTGTGCCTATTCGGGACGAACAGGCTTAAGCGGGGGGCAATGTTACGAATATAACTTTAGATTTAAGTTCATTTAGATGAATTCCGTTAATTTAAGAATTTGAATTGTAACGTAAATTTCTACTACGCAGTTTATTTGAATAACTTCACAACAACAACCACTGTATAGATTTTTCTACATCCTTCCATTTCCTCTTTCATTTTCTATTTTGTTATTGTCGTACAATTCTTGTTAAACGTCATTCCTCTTTCTTTGTTATTCCCTCGCCTGTATATGTGTTGTTGTTATTCCTCTTTCTTTGTTATTCCCTCGCCTGTATATGTGTTGTTGTTATTGTAAGTTTGTTTACTCAAGTTTGTTGTTGTTATTGTTCACTCAGTAAGTTTGTTGTTGTTATTGTTACTCAATGTGTTTGTTGCATTGGTAGATTGTTCGTGATCTAGGTGT
>NW_026881666.1:0-37309 GCF_032173495.1 Musca vetustissima | reverse complement strand
GCCTATTGATCGGATGGATAGTCGTTGAAAAAATCTATTTAAAAAATCCACGCCTATTGATCGGATGGATAGTCATTGATCGGATGGATAGTCGTTGAAAAAATCTATTTAAAAAATCCACGCCTATTGATCGGATGGATAGTCGTTGAAAAAATCTATTTAAAAAATCCACGCCTATTGATCGGATGGATAGGTTGAAAAAATCTATTTAAAAAATCCACGCCTATTGATCGGATGGATAGTCGTTGAAAAAATCTATTTAAAAAATCCACGCCTATTGATCGGATGGATAGTCGTTGAAAAAATCTATTTAAAAAATCCACGCCTATTGATCGGATGGATAGTCGTTGAAAAAATCTATTTAAAAAATCCACGCCTATTGATCGGATGGATAGTCGTTGAAAAAATCTATTTAAAAAATCCACGCCTATTGATCGGATGGATAGTCGTTGAAAAAATCTATTTAAAAAATCCACGCCTATTGATCGGATGGATAGAAAAAATCCACGCCTATGGCTCGTTGAAAAAATCTATTTAAAATATCCACGCCTATTGATCGGATGGATAGGTAGTTGAAAAAATCTATTTAAAAAATCCACGCCTATTGATCGGATGGATAGTCGTTGAAAAAATCTATTTAAAAAATCCACGCCTATTGATCGGATGGATAGTCGTTGAAAAAATCTATTTAAAAAATCCACGCCTATTGATCGGATGGATAGGTAGTTGAAAAAATCTATTTAAAAAATCCACGCCTATTGATCGGATGGATAGGTAGTTGAAAAAATCTATTTAAAAAATCCACGCCTATTGATCGGATGGATAGGTAGTTGAAAAAATCTATTTAAAAAATCCACGCCTATTGATCGGATGGATAGGTAGTTGAAAAAATCTATTTAAAAAATCCACGCCTATTGATCGGATGGATAGGTAGTTGAAAAAATCTATTTAAAAAATCCACGCCTATTGATCGGATGGATAGGTAGTTGAAAAAATCTATTTAAAAAATCCACGCCTATTGATCGGATGGATAGGTAGTTGAAAAAATCTATTTAAAAAATCCACGCCTATTGATCGGATGGATAGGTAGTTGAAAAAATCTATTTAAAAAATCCACGCCTATTGATCGGATGGATAGGTAGTTGAAAAAATCTATTTAAAAAATCCACGCCTATTGATCGGATGGATAGGTAGTTGAAAAAATCTATTTAAAAAATCCACGCCTATTGATCGGATGGATAGGTAGTTGAAAAAATCTATTTAAAAAATCCACGCCTATTGATCGGATGGATAGGTAGTTGAAAAAATCTATTTAAAAAATCCACGCCTATTGATCGGATGGATAGTCGTTGAAAAAATCTATTTAAAAAATCCACGCCTATTGATCGGATGGATAGGTAGTTGAAAAAATCTATTTAAAAAATCCACGCCTATTGATCGGATGGATAGGTAGTTGAAAAAATCTATTTAAAAAATCCACGCCTATTGATCGGATGGATAGGTAGTTGAAAAAATCTATTTAAAAAATCCACGCCTATTGATCGGATGGATAGGTAGTTGAAAAAATCTATTTAAAAAATCCACGCCTATTGATCGGATGGATAGGTAGTTGAAAAAATCTATTTAAAAAATCCACGCCTATTGATCGGATGGATAGGTAGTTGAAAAAATCTATTTAAAAAATCCACGCCTATTGAGCTATAGTTCCCTGAAAGGATCCCCTCCTCTGTTCATCTTCAATTTCCATAAATCCACTTCACAACACCCTGTATCATTAAAACTTCATAGAAATGACATTTTAAAGTACTTCTTACGTTATTGTGACTGGCTGACTGACTGCCACAACATAATTAACGCACATGTTTCAGTTAATTTGAAATTATTTACACGTTTATGTACGACCCATGTCACAGCATTCCGAATGGTCCGGATGTCTTCTGCATAGTAGCTGATGTAGATGCAATGAATATATACTATTAATATTGCATAGCAATAAAGTTTGGCATGAGGTTTTACAGTCAGTGACAGTGTATATGTGTGTGTAGACACAGATCTATTGACATCTGAGTACATATATACATTTATGCTTATGTAGACTTATGCTCATACTATGTAGTTATTTGCTTCTAATAAAGTGAATATATATAGATATATTTCAGATGGTGGAGGGATGTAGAGGAAATAGGTACAAATAGGACCATTAACGAAAGGTCTAATATACGCTTTGATATTTATACCCTACACAACTGTGTTGTCAGGGTATTATAGCTTTGTGCAGCCCCAAGTGTTTGTAACGCCTCGAAATATTGGTCCTAGACCCACCTTTAAGTATACCGATCGTCATATCTCGACTAGCTGAGTCGATCCAGACGTGTGTGTCCGTCCGTCTGTCCATTATAATTTGTAAACACGCCGCAGTTATGGCCCAAACATCTCGAGAAGGGGATTGGGCCAAAGAATAAGCCTGCCTATTTTGACAAGGATCGGTCAATATTTAGTGGGTCAAATGGACCCTGACTTTTGTGTGAAAAATTACAAAATTTGTATTCTATAGCGTATATATTTACTCCTGAAGGACATAGAGCCGAGAAGTTGATAGTATATCCAAAAGGACCTTTGAATTGACCTTTAAATTCATGCCAATTATATTGTCGTATGTACTCGAATGCGGGAGTTACACATAAATATTTACGGTGCTTACATATTCAGATATTATTTAGTAACCCATTACCCCACTAGAGGGCGGAAATATAGCGCTGATCGCTTTGAAATGGTCCATGAGGTTCTAGATATGGTCAAGGACAATGTCTATAATTTTCGTTGATGATCAGATACTAATATTGGAATGAAGTGGGCCGAAAACTTAAATTAGTGTTTTTTCAAGTCGATCTACAGGCCACAATTGAACAACATAACCCACGGTAAATAGAATATGGACAAGTACAGCCCTCGTCTACTGAATATTAGAAATATTTCTTGACATCTAGTCGGTCTAGAGGGTTCAAATATCGCGACATATTGCCCAAGCTCTGAATATAGAACCATAGAAAGTTATATTTTCTTCAGAGCCTATCATTAGGCGTGGATTTTTATAACCTTCACCACACAGTGGTACAGGGTATTATGTCTTTGTGCATATGTTTGTAACAGACAAAAGGAATCGAGATAGACCCATGGTTCCTTTTGAGAATATGCAAAGAATCTCTTTCTGAGTCGATTTATGCATGTCCGTCCATCTGTTGATGTAAAATTGTAAACAAAGTACAGGCCGCCTTTTTGATTCGAATTGGATGAATTTTGGCACAGCTACTTTACTCGGCCCAAGGACGAACCCTATTGAAATTGGGAAAATCGGTTCAGATTTAGATTTAGCTTTCATATATAGTTTGACCGATTTTATGTAAATGGTGCACCAAACTCCCAATATTTGTCCGATTGGGACAAAATTTTGCACAGAGTTCAGAATTAGGTACAAACTGTTGTCTGCAAAGTTTTGTTAATATCGGTTCAGATTTAGATATACCTCCCACATATAGTTTCGTCAGATTTTTTGTGAATGATGCACCAAACTCTCAATATTTGTCCGATTGAGACAAAATTCTGCATAGCGAATGCAATTGACGAAAAATGATGTGTGATAAGGTTTGTTGAAATCGGTTCAGATTTCGATTTAGTTCTTATATATATTTCCGTTCCATTTTATGTAAATGTGCACCGAAGGGCCTATGTCTGTTTGATTTACACGAAATTCGGCAGAGGGTATTAAATTAAAAATACAGTGATAATGCTCAATTAGGTCCATGTGATTATATATAGCTCCCATACATAATTTTACTCGATTTCATACAAATGGTACCAAAGAATCCAAGTCGGCCCGATTGACATGCAATTTTTCATTGATTTCAGAATGATATGTGTATGGGGTTTTCAATTGGTTCAAATATCTATCTAGATAGCACATTTAATTTCGTCCGATTTCATCTCAATAGATGTTAACATCTCTTGTATGTACCCAAAGTGGTGAAGGGTATCATATAGTCGGCCCCGTCTGACTTTTGAACTTTCCTTACTAGTTTTATATATTTTTTCATGGTCTATCATTAGGCGTGAATATTTTGAAATTATTTTTTTCAGGGACTATCATTAGTCGTGGATTAAAAAAAATTAAAATACTGTCATTAGGCGTGGATTTTAAAAATTTTTTCAAAGACTATCATTAGGCGTGGATTTTTAAATATTTTTTCAAAGACTATATTTTTTCAGAGTCTTTTATTATTTTTCTATTTGAAAACTTCCTCTATGTATCTCGTAGGTCACTAAGCCTACGAATATATCTATGAATATGTGTATATGTACCTTAGCATCAGTAAAAGTTATTCAACTCTATCACTAAAATGTACTTACCCATATACGAACTAAGGTACCCATACCCATCAGTACGGCTAATAATATCTTGGATTCATAGGTATTTGTGTTGACTTCATATCTGTATGTGTTAGTGTGTAGTAGCACATACATCTATGAATGGATTATATTAAGTATATAGATATATACGCACTAGAATTAGTAACATATTTGGCTTTATATTCATATGTACACAATTTATATATACACATGTATACGTGTATGTGTGTGCATTCGTCTGTATGCACTTTCATATTTGTCTGCGTGTTGATTTTGGACATTTCCGAAATACGCCGCAACATATTTTCTAACTGCCACCATTTTTGGTTAAATTTTGTAGATATGCTACGCAAAACCGGAAACGGATTTATGTGTGTGGATGCGTATCCGATTTTGCTCGGTATGGAATTTGGCGAAAAGTTTATCTAAGCATTTAATGTGCATGTATGTGATTGCATACGTATGTAGTTAGTTACAGAGAGTAGTATGCGTGCGTGTGTGTTTGTGAAAAGTTATTTGCAACATTAGCTACTTATAAGCCCCGGCTACAAAATCCGTTCGCCCTCTGCACGACGGCCTGCCTGCCATTTTTGGTTATCATTTGTTCGGTAATTTGTCCATGTTTGTCGCCTGAATGTCCGCCGCCGCCGCCGCTTTTTGTTAATTGGGAAATTTATATGACATTCAGATTTTACAAAATTACTGTCGATTGTGGATTGTGCGTTTTGCGGTAATAAGTTACGGTGATGCGTTGCAATAGTAATTAGGTAGCATACGTGGAATTATACGAATTCGCAGGACAACTAAATAAAAAGGATAGGAAACGAAAAATTGTCTTTGTGGAGATACTTTACAAAAATCCATGAATAGGTAGGAGAAATTTTACAAGTTTATAAATCGATGGAATGTTTTTTTTGTTAGCTTCAACATATCTTGCAAAGAATATAGAAGGTGAAACAGTCCTTCTTCAATCAATCAAATTGTATGAAGTCCTCAATTTTATTATTACAAGTATGTGTGACCCCGAGAGTTTGTAATGTCACGAAATATGGTCTTAAGAGAAGGAGTAGATCAATGGTTCCCATTTTGCGCTTTCATCTAAGTCTTAATAAATCTTAGATCAATTCGGATACTTAATTAGAATGACGACGTTCTTAACTCTGTCTATCGCAGCACCATTCAGTAGAGACCCGCTTCAGCTTCAGTAGACGTTCAGGCTAAAACTATCAATTTTGATGAAATCGTTCGAAAATATATGTAAATCTAAATTTATTTCAAAACTACCAGTAAGGAAAGTAGTAAAGTCGGACGGGGCCGACTATTCACCACTTTGAGTGAAGGGTATCATATATTTTTGAAGGACCATTAACATGAAATTAAACATGCCATTCTGCAACCTATACTAAATTTTGGTAAGATATAGAGTTGCTTCTTACAATGCGACAAAATTATGTAAATAAATTTAAAGCAAAATATCGAAATCTAAACCGATTTCATCGAAACTTGTCACATGCTCGGTCACATTTTAAGTTCTTCACTTACTTATAAATCCAAATTTCGTGCAAATGGAAGGATATATAGGGACTTGGGTGAACGGAATTTCACAAAATTTAACTCGAAGGATATATAGGGACATTGGTGCACTATTTACCTAAAATCGGACAAATATATATAGGAGCTATATCTAAATCTGAACCGATTTTCACGAAATTTAACACAAATCGTTTTAGAGTTAATTCAATGCGCTGTACCAAATTTCGCGCAAATCGAAGGATATATATGGACTTTGGTGCACTATTTAACTAAAATCGGACGAAAATATATATGTGAGCTATATCTAATCTGAACCGATTTTCACGAAATTTAATACACATCGTTCTGGGCTTAATTCAGAATGTTATGCCAAATTTTGTGGACATCGAAGGATATGTAGGGACTTTGGTGCACTATTTAACTAAATCGGACGAAAATATATATGGGAGCTATATCTAAATATAAACCGAATTTCACGTAATTTAACACACATCGTTCTGGGCTTAATTCAGAATAATATGCCAAATTTTGTAGACATCGAAGGATATATAGAGACTTTGGTGCACCATTTACCTTAAATCGGACGAGACTATATATATGGGAGCTATATCTAAATCTGACCCGATTTTCTCGAAACTTAACACACATCGTTCTAGACTTAATTCAGTACGCTGTGCCAAATTTCGTGCAAATCGAAGGATATATAGGGACTTTGGTGCACTATTTATTTCCCAATTTCAATAGGGTTCGACCTTGGGCCAAATACGTGACCTATGCCAAATTTCATCAAAATCGGATCACAAATGCGATCTGTACTTTGTTCACAAAAATACATGGACGGACGGACAGACAGACAGACAGACGGACATGCATAAATCGACTTAAAAAGTGATTCTATGCATATTCTTAAAAGGAACATATAGTAAAACTTTATGACGAACATTTTAGTAGAATATTCCGACCTGTTATACCCCGTTTTAAATGAGTTTGCACTTATATTTTGAAAAAGGGACCGAAAAGACTCCTTCAAAGAGTCGACTGGGGGTTGAGGTATTAGACAAAAATATTCCTCACATCAGTAATATAGCACCATAAGACACTATATACCCAAAGTGCAAGGAATTCGAGAAATCTCAATCCAAAAATGTTGCAAATGTCTTGGAAATGGGAAATATTGCCAAGCCCTTTTAGGTTAACTCCTGACGGAAATTTTCAAATTGCCGATTATTTAGCTCTTTATCATATTTTATTGAACTTAACGATAATTTTAATACCCTTCACCAAAGGAATCGAGATAGACCCATGGTTCCTTTTGAGAATATGCATAGAATCACTTTCTGAGTTGATTTATGCATGTCCGTCTGTTGATATTAAACTGTAAACAAAGTACAGGTCGCATTTTTTATTCGAATTGAATGAAATTTGGCACAGCTCATTCATTTGGCCTAAGGGCGAGCCCTATTGAAATCGGGAAATATTGGTTCAGATTTAGATATAGCTCCCATATATATTTTCGTCCGATTTTATGTAAATGGTGCAACAAATTCCCTATATATCTTTCGATTTGCACGAAATTCGGCATAGAGTACTGAATTAGGTCAAGTATGACATGTGCCAAGTTTCGAGAAAATCGGTTCAGATTTAGATATAGCTCTCGTATATAGTTTCGTCCGATTTAGGGTAAATGATGCACCAAAGTCCCTATATATCATTCGATTTGCACGAAATTCGGCAAAGAGTGCTGAATTAGGTCAAGTAAGACATTTGCCAAGTTTCGAGAAAATCGGTTCAGATTTAGATATAGCTCCCGCATATAGTTTCGTCCGATTTAAGGTAAATGTGTCTCCAAAGTCCTTATATATCTTTCGATTTGCACGAAATTTGGCATAGCGTAAAGAATTAGGTCTAGAATGATGTGTGTTGAGTTTCCTGAAAATCGGCCCAGATTTAGATATAGCTCCCATATATATATCCGTCCGATTTAATGTAAATGGTGCACCAAAGACCCTATATATCTTTCGATTTGCACGTCATAGCTTAATGAATTAGGTCTAGAATGATAAATTGATTTACATAATTTTGTCCCATTGTAAGAAGCAACCCTATATGCCCAAAGTGGTGAAGGGTATCATATAGTAGGCCCCGTCCGATTTTACTACTTTCCTTACTGGTTAACAGTGCGGCGTTCCGAATTTTGCTATAAGTCGTTTTCCATAAATTTGTCCCATAGTACGCGAGCGACTCAAAATTTGCCCCAATGAAATAAAATTTATCATAGGTTGCAGAAAGACATGAGTAAATTCCTTCGAGACATTGGACATTCCTTCGGGACATTGACATGCAATTGTAAGGATTCATATGTTCAATATACCCAAAGTGGTGAAGGGTATCATATTGTCGGCCCAGTCCGGCTTTATTTTTTATACCCTCCACCATAATATGGAGGGTATATTAATTTTGTTTTTCCGTTTGTAACTCATCGAAATAATCATTTCCGACCCTATAAAGTATATATATTCTTGATCAGCGTAAAATTCTATGACGATCTAGCCATGTCCGTCTGTCTGTTGTAATCACTCTAGCGTCTAAAGAATTGAAATAGATCGCCAAAATTTTGCATAGAGTCGTCTTTTGTCTGCAGGCAGGTCAAGTTCGAAGATGGGCTTTATCGGTCCACGTTTAGGCATAGCTCCCATATAAGGGTACCCCCCATATTTTCGGTATTGTGGGGTTCTTGAGCAAGTTTTTCAACCGAATTCGCTGAAATTTGGTACATTGGGTTCTTATTAGGAACTCAATGTCTCCACAAAAAATTATAAATATAGGTCCACTTTTTCTTGTAGCCCCCATATAACGGTACCTCCTAATTTTCAGTATTTTGGGGGGTTTTAACGTATTTGTATTTTGAGTTCTTAATAGGTAGCAAATCTCTCCACAAACAATTATGAATATAGGTCCATTTTTTCGGATAGCCCCCATATAAGGGTACCCCCAATTTTCGCTATTTTGAGGTTCTTGAACACGTTTTTCAACCGAATTCGCTGAAATTTGGTATTGTGTAGTCGAATATGGTAACAAATTTCTCTACAAAAAAAATTTTAATATGCACGCCCTTTTTGGGGTAGTCCCCATATAACCCCTTTTTATATTAAAATAGTTATGCAATATGTTCCGCGTTTTGGGTTTGGTTCTAAGACTCTGTTGTAACTATATCACATGTGGAGGATATCGAGATAAAAAACTAGAACGTAAAGTTCGATAATGAACTATAACCCATATTTAAACCTAGCCCCTGTGTGGGAGGTACCAGAAGGAGTGGACCGATATTCCTCATCTTCGAATTTGAACTAAGTTTGGAAGAAATAATAAGATTGGCATAGTTTGGATGAAATATAAATTTTCTGAAACGGATTTGGTTCAAAGAAACATGGGGTCTAGATCGAATATTTCGATGAGGCACATTTTCACGGTGTAAATAGTATACACCCATAAGGCTGAGGGTATAATTATCCATTTAAAATTTCTGAAATTTGTATTATAGTTTACATAGAAATGTCGGTATAGGTCCACTTTTTGGTATGTTCCCTATATTTTCATTTCTAGTACCAGTCAATATATCTATGATGGAGGGTATCCAAAGTTCGGCCCGACCGAACTTAACGCTTATTCACTTGTTATTATCTACATTCAGAAAATGTTCCCATATGGCCTATAGCGATCCACAGTAAGGCATAGTTTAGCCACATTTTAAAAATGAATTGAGACTAATATAACTTTGGAATTTCATAGGGAGTAGACATTCCATAAAACAGTTAGGTCTATGCGGCAGTTTTATGATTTTAGATTTTTAAAAGTTATCAATATTTGTTCGTTATTATGTATAGTTCCCATATATTGAAAGACTGTAATTTGACATTTTGGGTTCTAATTGGGTAGAAAGTCTTCTTGGTCCAACATTAGGTATAGTGTTCATATGAAGGAGGGACCTTTCATGATTCAATATTTTGAGAATTGTTGAAACATTATTAAACAAATTTTGGATTTGGTTGCAATTTCCCTTACCAAATGTTATCGATATTGATCTGTGGTTAAATATACCACAATTTTCAGTATTTGAGGGTCATAGGTACAGTTCTAAATTGTTTGGTATTTTCCCTGTGGCCTCCATAGTTTTAGCCACAATTTTCAACATCGATGGAGTATAGTTCCCTATATTGGAGGATATAAACAATTCGTCCCGGTCTATTTATTTGTTTCCCTTTAGTGTTAATAACTCTCTTATGATTTAACTAAAAAATGTGTTGCATACTTTTAGGTTCACAACAGTGTATAGTTTTGGGTCTGTTATTGTTGTTGTTGTTGTGGTTGTTTTGAACAACCGTCACCAAGAGGTTAGCTTATTTATGCTGGCTTCTAACATAAATTTCTATTTAAGTGTTTTGGGTATTTCAGTTGTTGGTTTTTGCCGAATGTCATCCCCCTTCCGCCCCAAATGGCAAACTCAATGTTTTGTTGCATAAATTTGTTGAAGTCCTCCTGGCTTGTTTTGGGTTCTCCAATGGCCTATTATCCAAAATATGCGTTTTTCGGGGGGCCAAATAATGTTGTTGTTGGTGTTGTTTGTTAGCGGGTATTAGCCACCCATTGTATTTTGTTGTTGTTTATGTTCTTCCTGTTTTTCCGCCACACTCCACCACTCGAATCGATTCTCTCTCGCTCTATTATTTTTCAATTCTATTGTCAGTGATAAACGTTTGGCAATTGTCAAATGGCAAATTTGTGCCATAAATTAGAGGCATAAGTAGAATATTGGGAAACCAAAACAAAAACAAAAACACACATAACGCACAATAACAACAAAACAACAAATGTACGATACGTCCGTGTGAACCGAAACGGATCCAAACCGAATGAATGGAAATCCATTTATATCCCCAAACATAAAACCGGGAAAAAAGATGCACAGAATTTCTGGGAATTCGATGATAAAGAATTTTTCTCAAATGATAATGAATGGCATTCGATAATGGTGAATACTGGTGGGACAATATGTGGGCATTTGCGGATATATATGAGTTTGTGTGTGTGTGTGTGGGCATCATCAATGGTTAATTATTAAATGCTTTGGGGGCAAAAATGTTCTTTAGATTTCATACTTCAATTTTTGGGAAACATAAATTTCATATTGAGAATAACAATTTTCTATTTTGTTAAATATATTTTTCTAGAGGCCCATATGATTTGGCATATAATTAGGCATATATATTTCTATGAGCCTATTTTGAAAATATTTTTCTAAGAGTCTATATTAGGCATGGAGGTTTTAAAGATATTTTTGTAAAGGTCTCTATTTTTTTCCCATATAAAACCACATTTCCTACTGAGTTTAATTTTTTCTAATTGTTGTTTTCCTTCCCACAAATATCACGCTTACATCTTCTCCCTTTTTGTTAATAATTGTCATTCGGAAAAGAATTGAAGAACTTAAGGTATTTTGCCAACAATTTTATTGACGAATATAAATTATGTTTCCAGCAATCATGGAACTTGGATGCTATTAATCAGTATACAAACGTAGCAAACAATGTTAGAGGAAATAAGCGTGAAAAAATATGTCAATAGTTGATTAATCATTAGCCACCTTTGTAAGTAGGATGACAAGTGATATAGAACAGTCAGAACTTTTTATACCCTCCTACATAGTCTACCTCGCAGTTATTTGGTATGAAGTTTATAGAAAATATAACAAATAAATGTTTATTTTCCCAGTCTGAGCTAAATATCCGATCAATTGCAAAAAAAACAGTAAGGAAAGCAGTAAAGTCGGACGGGACCGACTATGTGATACCCTTCACCACTTTGGGTATATTCAACAGATTAATCCTAACCGACGTCGCATTTGAATAACCATTGACATGAAATTGGACTAAATTAAATGTGTTTAGATCTGAACCAAAGCTATTGATCGTAGGATTACTTCGATCAATAATCGGGTACATTTGTACCTTTTTTTAACCTCCACCATAGTATGGAGGGTATATTAAGTTTCCCTTTATACTCATCGAAATAATCATTTCCAACCCTATATATATCCTCGATCAGCTCAAAGCGACATCATTATGTAAACTGATTCAAATCAAACTATTCATTATGCTACAGCACAGAACCTCAAGTGGATACTAACATGAAGTCAGTCGAAAATATATATAGGAAGAATATTTGCATCTGAACCAATTTCAACTTAACACATATTAGGCTATACTATCTTAAGAACGTAGTGTAACATTTTGTGTCAATCGAAAAGATATGAAGAGTTTGGTGCACGATTCACTTAAAATCCGACGAAAATATATTTGGAGCTATATCTAAATCTGAACCAATTTCAATAAAACTTGGCACACATTGACTGTCCTAACTTTAGTACGTTGTGAAAAATTTAGTGTCATTCGGGCTAAATTTGACTCTTTGGTGCACTATTTGCTAAAAATCGGGCGAAAATATATATCGAAGCTATATCTAAATCTGAGCCCATTTCAATGAAACTTAGCACACCTTAGGATATCCAAATTTCAGTACGTTGTGCAAAATGTCGTGCCAATCGGCCTAAATTTGACTCTTTGGTGCACCATTTTCTAAAAATCGGACGAAATTATATATGGGAGCTATATCTAAATCTGAACCGATTTTTCCCAATTTCAATAGTCCTTGAGCCAAACAAATGGGATGTGCCAAATTTCATCCAATTCGGATCATAAATGCGACCTGTACTTTGTTTACAATTTAACATGGACAAACAGACGGACGGACAAGCATAAATCGACTCAGAAAGTGATTCTATGCATATTCTCAAAAGGAACCATGTGTATATCTCGTTTCCTTTCTGTTACAAACATATCCACAAAATACCCTGTACCACAGTGTGGTAAAGGGTATAAAAACCAGTCGGACTGGGCCGACTATATGATACCCTTCACCACTTTGGATATATATAAAAACGATGCATTCTAACAGACGTCACATTTTTGAGGGACCATTAACATTAAATGTTGTCCCAATCGGCTTAGCTTTTGGTGTCCCATTTACATTAAATCGGACGAATATATATCTAAATCTAAACCGATTTTCACGAAACTTAGCACACATCACTCCGGTTTTCACGAAACATAGCACACATCATTCTAGACTCAATTCAGTACGCTATGCCAAATTTCGTGTAAATCGAAAGATATTTAGGGTCGTTGGTGCACCATTTACATTAAATCGGACAAAAATATATGTGGGAGCTATATCTAAATCTATACTGATTTTCACGAAACTTAACACACATTCAGTACTTAGCCTAATTCAGTACGTGTTTCAAATTTCATGCAAATTGAAAGAGATATAGGGACTTTGGTACACCATTTACCTTTAATCAGACGAATATATATATATATATATATATATATGTGAGCTATATCTAAATCTGAACCGATTTTCACGAAACTTACCACACATCATTCACCTCCATTTATCAAATATATATGGAAGCTATATCTAAATCACAGTGTGGTGAAGTGTATAAACAGGGGATTATATGGGGACTACCCCTAAAAGGGGGTACAAAAAAAGAAATTACAAAGAATTTGGTTGAAAAATGCGTTCAAGAACCCCAAAATACCGATAATTGGACGATAGCCTTATATGGGTACCGTTATATGTGGACTACCAGAAAAAGTGGGTCTATATTTATCATTTTTAGTTGAGTAATTTGGTATCCAATAAGAACCCAATGTACAAAATGTCAGCGTATTCAGTTGTAAAACGCTCCCAAGAACCCCAAATACCGAAAATTGGGGGTACCCTTTTATGGGGACTATCCAAAAAAATTGATCTATATTTATAATTTTTAATGGGGAGATTTGATACCCATTAAGAACTCAAAGTACCAAATTTCAGCGAATTCGGTCGAAAAATGCGATAAAAAAAAATACCGCAAAATTGGGGGTACCCTTATATGGGAGCTATCGGAAAAATGGGTCCAAATATATAATTTTTTAGTAGGGAGAATTGCCACGCAATAAGTACTCAAAGTACCAAATTTCAACGAATTCAGTTGAAAAACGTGCTCAAGAACCTCAAAATACCGAAAATTGGGGTGTACGCTTATATGGGAGCTATGCCTAAACGTGGACCGATGTAGCCCATCTTCGAACTTGACTTGCCTGCAGACAAAAGACGACTCTATGGAAAATTTTGGCGATCTATCTCAATTCGTTTAGACTAGTCTATTCTGAGACTTATAGTAAAACTTTATGGCGAACATTTCTGTAGAATATTCTGAGCAGCTTTAACCCCGATTTGAATGAGTTTTCAATAACTCCTGGAAAAGGGGACCGAAAAGACCCCTTCAATGAATCGGTTGAGGATTAAAGTTGTATACCAAATTTTTTCTCGGTATTTCATCAGTAATATTACCGAAGACACTATATACCTAAAATACAAGGATTGCAAGAAATCATAATTCGAAAATCATAATTCAAAACGCCGATACACGAGTCTTCTTTTTTAGTAGGCTCGTTTTTATATGCCTTTTGAGCTGGGGCATTTTCATTCATCCGCACAACATGGCCTATCCGCCGTAGTCGCTGCAGCTCAATACGACTGACTATGTCGATGTAAAGCTCGTGGTTCATTCGACGCCGATATTCACCGTCGACGCAGATCGGCCCGTAGATCTTTCGGAGAATTTTTCTCTCAAACACCCCAAGAGCTGCTCATCTGCTTGCGCAAGTACCCATGCTTCTGATCCATATAATAGCACGGATAGTAACAGCGTCTTGTAAAGTGTGAGTTTGGTCTGGCGGGAGGTGGCCTTTTTTCTAAACTGCTTACTTAGACCATAGTAGCATCTGTTGGCCATCACAATCCTTCTCCGAATTTCAAAAGTGACGTCATTCGTTTTATTTATGGAGGTACCAAGGTATATAAAGTCTTTATATACCTCGAAGCTGTAGTTCTCAAGTTCCACAGTTGGCCTGAGTCTACTGGACGTCTTGCGCGTTGATACCATCAGCTTGGTCTTCTCGCCGTTCACTGCCAGACTCCTTTTCAATTTGTTCAAAGGTGGCTGTTACCACTCGCAATGTTCGACCCATTATATCGATGTCATCGGCGTAGGCGAGTAACATGTGTTGTTTGGTGTACAGAGTGTCATTTCTGTTCACCTTTGCGTCTCGTATGACCTTTTCCAGCAGGATGTTAAAAAGATCACATGACAAACTGTCACCTTGTCTGAATCTTCGTTCGGTATTGAAGGGCTCCGATAGGTCCTTTACTACTTTAACTGCTGACCTTGTGCCACTTAAAGTTATCCTACATAGCCGTATTAATTTTGCAGGAATGCCGAACGCAGACATGGCTCTGAACGGATAGGGCTGTCGAATGCGGCTTTATAGTCGACAAATAGGTGGTATGTGTCGATGTGTTTTTCGTTGGTCTTTTCCAGGATTTGGCGCAAAGTGAAAATCTGGTCAATGGTGGATTTGCCAGGTTTGAAGCCGCATTGGTATGGTCCGATGATGTCATTGACCATTGGCTTCAATCGTTCACGCAGCACACTGGATAGCACTTTATATGCGATGGGAAGGAAACTTATTCCTCTATAGTTGGCACATATCGTCTTGTATCCTTTTTTGTGCACGGGACACAGGATGCTGAGGTTCCAATCATTGGGCATGCATTCATCTAGCCAAATTGTGTTAATCAGCTGGTGCATGCTCCTGACCAGCATCTGGCCACCAGTCTTGAATAGTTCGGCTGGTAACCCATCGGCTCCTGCTCTTATTGGTTCTGGGGTATCTTCATCATCGCCACTATTTGATACCAGAAGCTTTTCGAAAGGCTCCAGATCCTCAACACGCTGTCTGAATCTGTCATCAGGTTTCCTTCTTCATCTCTACAGGAGGATGTGCCTGCACCAAAGCCTTCGGTTTGGTGTTTTACTCGTTGGTAAAATTTCCGGACTTCATTCTGACTCCTGTACATCTCGATTTGCTCACGCTCACGTTTTTCTTGTTCTTTCTTCTTTTTTCTGAAAACACGTTTCTCCTTTCTCCTTTTCTCACGATAATTCTCCATCACGTTACGTGTTGCTACTGTCTGCAGGGTTGCCCTATACGCTGCGTTTTTCGCATCAGTAGCATTACAACACTTCTGATCGTACCATGGGTTTCTTGGTGGTGGTTTTTGGTACCCAATTGTTCCTTTTGCTGCAGTTTGTAGGGAGTGGGTAATTCTTTGCCATTGTGCTTCTATACTATTATCGGAACAAGAAGTGCTTTCTTCAAGCAGATGGGTAAGTTGAACGGAGTAGGCCTCGGCTACCTGTTGTGTTTGCAGCTTTTCGACGTCGAGTTTCTGTGTTGCATTAGATCGCACCTTTGCTGCAACATTAAGACGGGTGCGTACCTTGGCTGCCACAAGGTAATGGTCCGAATCGATATTCGCTCCTCGGATGGATCGGACGTCTAAAACACTGGATGAATGCCTTCCGTCTATCACAACATAATCAATTTGTTTTCTCGTTACTTGATCAGGAGAGATCCAGGTGGCCTTGTGTATATCGAGATGCTTGAATCTGGTGCCATGTTTTTGCTGCCACGAAGTCAATCAACCTCATGCCGTTTTCGGATGTTTCTTCATGAAGGCTGAACTTCCGACGGTGGGGCCAAAGATATTTTCCCTTCCGATTTTTGCATTAAAATCTCATAGCAGAATTTTAATGTCATGGCTAGGGCAACGGTCATATGCTGTTTCTTTATCTTCGGTCGGAGCATGGGCGCAAATGAGACTGATGTAAAAGAACTTCGCTTTTATACGGATTATAGCAATTCGCTCATCTACTGGAGTGAATCTGGAGACAAGGTCTTTTATTCTTCTGTTAACTATAAATCCGTTTCATGGCAGCTATAATACAGGGCGTAATCGTCTGACTTACTTACGCCTGTCCCTTTCCATCGCATTTCCTGTAAGGCAATAATATCGGCTTTGTACTTCTTGAGTATATCCGCCAAAGCCAACACTGCGCCTGTAATGTACAACGTGCGCACATTCCAAGTGCAGATTCGCAGATCGTGGTCCTTTATACGTTTGCGGGGGTCGTCAACATTAGGGGGGTTTGGTTTTCTTTTTCTTTGCCTTTTCATAGTAGGTTGGATTTTCCGAGAGTGGGCAACTAAGCTGACGTCTCAACCCATTTCTTATAGCTCTTATGGGTGAACTCGCGACACATATTAGCTCACTATTTCATCGTGGGTGATGAGAATAGCTCCCCAGGTGGCACCGCGGAGAGGTCAGTGTCCACAATTGAGAAGAAAGAGAGACCAAGATAAGCCTGGACTTCGCAATGTTAAAGCCAATCAGAGCCGTTGCTTGGTATCTGTCATCCCCTACGCCACCCACCAACCAACATTAACCCCTCCCTCCAAATATAACCACATCCATCCCATCCACTTTCAAATAGTAATTTTCTCTAAAAGGTATATAAGATGTATTCCCAAAAAATGATTGCATACTTTTAGGCGCCAATGAAATGCATTTTAAGTAACTATCATTGCTAAATACACCAAAACATCTTATATAAAAGTAAATAAAATGCATAGACGTTATCATTTTAATATTCCATAAACATGAAAAGATTCCATAAGGATGCTATTCGAGAGTGGCACTTCCGTTTAGACATGCACAACCTTGGCAATTGGCAAACTAAAATATGAAAATGGCTACTTACATTGGAATTGCGCATAAATAAATATTTCATAAAGATGACTATGATAATACGAGGAAGAAAAAAAACGTAACAGACATGAGACTTTGAGGCGACTAGACGGACGATATGTAATTTCCCTAACTACCTACCTATAGCTTCACTTTCAAATGTAAACATTGTATGAAGAAAAAAGGATTCACACACACACTACACCATTTGTGGTCAATTCAATGCGATTGTGTATTATCGTTATCATGATGCCAATAATCATTATCATGATGATCAATGTGATACGAACGCCATGATATGGCATCATCCGGTATATGCTTGTCAATTTCTCTCCTTAAGGAATTGCCGGGCGACATGCACACACATAGTCATCTTGGTTGTGTCATAACAAGAACAACAACAGCAACAACTACATTCTCGTCGTTGAGTCAAGCCAGTTTACAAACATCCTGTCCCCGAACAACAAGAGGTCCCCACCACCTAGCCAATGAAACCTAAACTACTCCAAAGAGTTTAAACAACATTCATGATGGTTGGTTTGTCCTTTGGTCGCCACAAAGGATTGTAACTGTCATAGAAATGTGTATACATTTGTATGTGTGTGTTTGCTTGATTGTGATTGTATCTCCTTTCTAGTCATTGCCTATATTCCTGGTATTATTATCAATTGTAAATCAAACAGATTTTTTTCCTCTTTAAAAAGTTGCATCAATTTACTTAAACTCTTGAGACCGAAGTTTTCAAGTTTGTTTTTTTTTTCATACTAAAGAAAATTTTTTCTGGAAAATAGTATCGCAATCCTCTTTAAAAAGTTTATGTTGATGATGCTACCACCACAAATACCACTAAATATACAATCGTTGTGGCCACAGTAAGAAATATATAAATCAATGTTTGGGATTTTTCGTACACTCAGAAAATAAATATAGCTATTGACACAAAGAGAAAATTAATTCTGTTTTTGTCAATTACCTAATTACAGACACTCAGCCAATAATTTTTTAAAATATTTTTTCCACGCCTAATTATAGGCGTAGATTTTTTTAAATATTTTGTTCAAGCCTAAATATAGGCGTGGACTTAAAAAAATATTTTTTCAAGCCTAATTATAGGCGTGGATTTTTTTAAAATATTTGTTCAATTCTAAGTATAGGCTTGGATTTTTATACCCTCCACTACACTGTGGTACAGGGTATTATGTCTTTGTGCAATGTCGCTATAAACCTTTCGATTTGCACGAAATTTTGCATAGGGTACTGAATTAGGTCCAGATTGATGTGTGCTAAGTTTCGTAAAAATTGGTTCAGATTTAGATATAGCTCCCGTATATAGTTTCGTTTTCGTATAGTGTATTGAATCGAGTCTTGAATGACATGTGTTAAGTTTCGTGAAAATCGGTTCAGATTTAGAAATAGTTCCCATATATATTTTCCACCGACTTTAGGTAAATAGTGCACCAAAGTCCATATATAACATTCGATTTATCACAGCACACTGAATTGAGTCTAGAATGATGTGTGCTAAGTTTCGTAAAAATCGGTTCAGATTTTGATATAGCTTCCATATATATGTTCATCCGATTTAATGTAAAAACCGAAGTCCCTATATATCTTTCAATTTGCACGAAATTTGGCATAGCGTACTTAATTAAGTCTAGAGTGATATGTGTTAAGTTTCGTGAATATCGGTTCAGATTTAGATATAGCTCCCATATATATTTTCGCCGATTTAAGGTAAATGGGGCACCAATGTCGCTATATATCTTTCGATTTGCATGCAATTTTGCATGGGGTACTGAATTAGCTCCAGAATGATGTGTGCTAAGTTTCTTGAAAATCGGTTCAGATTTTGATATAGCTCCCGTATATAGTTTCGTCCGATTTTATGTAAATAGTGCCGCGAAGTCCCTATATAACATTCGATTTGCACCAAATTTTGTATAGTGTACTGAATCGAGTCTTGAATGACGTGTGTTAAGTTTCGACAAAATCGTTTCAGATTTAAATATAGCTTCCATATATAGGTTCGTCCGATTTAAGGTAAATGGAGCACCAAAGTCTCTATATGTCTTTCGATTTACACGAAATTTGGCATACGGTACTGAATTAGGTCGAGTATGATGTGTGCTAAGTTTCGTAAAAATTGGTTTAGATTTAGTTATAGCTCCCATATATATTTTCGTCCGATTTTATGTAAATTGTGCATCAAAGTCCTTATATAACTTTCGATTTCCGCGAAATTTGGCACAGCGTAATGAATTAGGTCTAGAATGATGTGTGTTAAGTTTCCTGAAAATCGATCCAGGTTTAGGTGTAGCTCCCATATATATTTTCGTCCGATTTTATGTAAATGGTGTACCAAAGTCCCTATATATCTTTCGATTTGCACGAAATTTTGCATAGGGTACTGAATTAGGACGAGAATGATGTGTGCTAAGTTTCGTAAAAACCGGTTCAGATTTAGTTTAGCTCCCATATATATTTTCGTCCTATTTAATGTAAATTGATTGACACAATGTACTGAAATTAGTATTCCTTCGAAAAGGCGACGTCTGTTAGGATAGGATGTAGAATATACCCAAATATATCATATAGTCGGCCCACTGCGACTTTATTACTTTCCTTGGTGGTTTAAAATATATATTTTTTTTAATTCTAATTATAGCCGTGGATTCTTTTTAAGATATGTTTTAGACCCATCCGGCCGTCCAAATTTAACATTCTTCACTTTTTAGATAAACTTCTATAAAGTTTTTCTTACTTCTTCTTATAAATATTCTTACCGCATATATCGTATTTTTTCTTCTAGTATATGATGTCATAATTTTCCAATTTCATAAAATATTTTTTTAACATCCAATAATAAAATATATTTGTGACAGCGGTGGGATTCGAACCCACGCCCTTTCGGACTGGTGCCTAAAACCAGCGCCTTAGACCGCTCGGCCACGCTGCCTCTTATCAACCGCTCATGTTGATTATGCACATTGGCAAAGAACAATTAACACACATGCACATGTACATACATTCGCGAATTCTATTCTTTGTGATAAGTTTAACAAATTTGGACAATATTTAGAATTGTGATTCATGACATGAATTTTCAAACGTCCTGTATTAATTATTTAAAATATCTGACATTTTATTTGGAGAGTATTTTTTTATTTTTCAAAAGATTTTAATATGGACATTGAGTTATGTTTGTATGACCATTATGACAAAAGCAACTGAAATATTTATATGTGTGTATGTAATACCATGATTGAAATGTGTTTACTTTCACAAAGAATAAGAATGTCTGTCAATCTGTCTCATTCGAGGCCATTCTCAATGGAATCAATTGAAGAACAGTACTAAGTAAATGTCAGGACAAAAAATCTTTCTACTTATTGTAAACAATTTTTGTTTTTTTGCAAAAAGTATGGAATTTTTTAAACTATTAACACAAAACTTTAAAATACATACATATTTCTTTTTAAATATCTTTTTCTATCGTCTTAGTTAGCCTCAGAAGAGTACTTTCTTTGTGGCAACCAATAAACTTATACCTGTCTTGTCATTCTTGTGAAATAAAAAAAAATATCTAAAGAAAATATTCCTTAGAGAATTATTTATCTCAACTTATGTTCTGTTACAATACGCACTCCACAGCTAGTAAAGGAATAATAAAAAACATATTGAGATTTTTTTCATCCATAAAATATTATTTTTCAATCGGAGATGGAACGTAGCTGAATTTATGTAACGTTTATTACAGTAGAATATGGAAAGTCCTTCACAGATGTTTTTATAGATAAAAGATCTCTTAGGATAGACAAAATACCACTTCGAAAGTATCTTTACACTGGAGATCTCTCAGAATGTGTTCTAAGTACCAAATATCTCGGATGGTTTTCTGTACTATGAAAAAGACCTTCACTTCGCGAAGACGACCTTCGCTGAACAGATCTCCAAAAAAAAAATCTCTTATGGGCAGAAGAGCTCATTAATAGACAGAATACCTCTGTTTTAGAAGCTCTTATATAGATAGAGGTACTCTATAAACAGAAGACCCCTCAGAATGGTTCCTATGGACAGAAAACCAATCAGAATTTCTGATTTAAACAGGGATCAAGAACACATACACATACAATTTCCCAGAAGCTCTTCTATAGACAGGTATTCTGTCTATTGAATGTACGATAGACAGAACATCTGGACGTCTTTTATTGACAGAAAACTTTTCGCAAGCTCTTCTACATAGAATAATGTTTTTTTATAAACAGAAAACGCCTCAGCATATTTACTATAGGTCACTTTTTCGCTGAACACATCTCATATAAAAAGATCAGTCTTTACTTTAAACAGAGGTTTTATTTTAAACAAAAGTTTTTCAATACGCTGAAGATCAGAACATCTCATCTAGACACAGAAGATCCCTTTAAAATGTCTTCTATATACACAGAAGATCCCTTTAAAATGTCTTCTATAAACAGAAGACCCCTCATTATAGTTTCTATGGATCACACAAAAACAGGAATCTAAGACCCACCCATTATAGATAAAAGATCAGGACGTCTTTTATGAAAATCCTTCAATAGACAGAAGAATGTTTTATAAAACAAGTAGAAAGCTCTTATATAAAGAAGTAGGTTTTCTATAGGGCCCTCAGAAAGACAATTATAATCAAGGGACTAATACCTAAGCAGAAGACCCCCCACAATGTTTCTTATAGACAGAAAATCTCCCAGTAGCTTTTGAAAAGGCAGAAGACTTCTCGAATGCCCTATAGGTCTTTTAAAGATCGAAAGCGTTTTCTAAGCTCTTCTACACAGAAGACTCCTTAGAACATCTTGTATGAACATAAGATCCCTCAGAATATTTTCTATGGGCCCCTTGGAATGTCACGTGAAAATAAGGGATTAAGAGCTGAACCCCTCTAAATGTTTTTATACCTAAACCGCTTAATGACCCCATTTTGTATTAGATAGTTTTAAATTTTGATACGCTGAATTTTGTTCGATTTATTATAAATTTCGGAAATTTTGGTCCTAATCAGTTCATATATAAATACAAATACATGTATACAGAGTCGGCAAAAATAATAGAAATCAGCTTAAACGCATTTTTTTCGTTACAATTAACTTGTTGCTTCAGAAACCCATTGGGTCTATAGTAGATCGGTCGCTCTGGAAAAAATTACGAAATATAGACCCTCTGGTTAGAAAACTTAGCTAGGAACTTCAACATCTTAAGAATTACCGGGACCATTGTATGGGAAGAAATATTTTATTCACCAGGAATCTGGAATGGCACATTACAGTCACCTCGCTAAATTTATTCTGATAAACCCTTCAAAATACGGAAAACTGTCCCGGGTTGTTATATGAGAGCTATATAAAACATGTACCTATATCAAAAATGTTTAACTTTCAAGATGCGGGAAATGTTTAACCTTCATGATGCCGAAATTTAAAATTGAGGCCACCTCAATGGGAGAATGCAGTTAAAACCTTTAAAGTGAGGAAATTTTGGCGAAACCTCTGTGAAACAGCAATTTCAATCCTCAAGCATCTCAGAATGACTAATTTGGTTTTAAAATGCTGCCCAAAACATTCAAAATACCGAAAATAGAACGGCACCTATATATAGAAGCTATGTCAAATATATGGACTTAATCGAACATCAAAAAATATTTTCAGACTCCAAGAACCAAGAATACTAAATTACAGACACATAGATCGGAATATATAAATCCTTCTTCTCTGTTTTCCAGCTGGTCTTTTGGTCGAAAATATTCGATTTTCCAAAAAAATAATGTTCATAGGTTCACTATTTTGCTAATTTTTGATCGAAGTCAATAATCCCAGTTCATACCAGCGCCAGATATGTAGTCATTCTAATTACGTTGGAATATTGAGATTCAGATATTTCAGTGATCGTCAATCATGCCCGCCGTCGAAAAAAATTAAAATTTTTTAGTAGGTAAGTTTGACTCCCAATTAGAACTCAAAATATGAAAGTAGAACCAATCCTGTTGAAAAATATTTTCAAAGTCCACAAAATACTGAATAATGGAGAGTAAAATTATATGGGGGCTAACCCGAATAATCGGCAGATCTTGACAATTTTTTGTAACCAGATTTTATACACATTGCGAATCAAAAATGTCAAATTAGAATCAATTCGATTGAAAAACGTGCTCAAAATCTTTAAAATACTGAATGATGGACGCACTGTTTTGGCTATACCAAAACGTGAACGGATAATGATAATTTTTGTTAGTAGTATGATATCACACCCCTGAGAACATTAGAGCCATTCGGTTGAAAATGTGTGAAAAATTCTCACAATATCGAAAAGTGCTTGTTTCCTTGTATGGGGGTGTACCAAAGCGTGGACCTATTTACTACAAAAGCAGAATCCCAGCAAGTTCGAAACCCCTGATACCCAAAATCTTCGATATATATTACAATGGAAGGTATCGCTTTATGGGGACTACCCTAAAAAGTGGAATAACATTGAAAATTTACAATGAGAATCCAAAATATAAAATTACTGCTAACTCGGTTGAAAAGCGGACTACCTTAAAAAGTGGCCCATATATTGATAAATGAAGAATAGCTACCCCCATGAGAATCTAACTTAGCTGACCCAATAGAATCAGAAATATCAAATAACAACCAATTCGATACAAGAACATGTGATCTCTATTATGACTTCAACAGACATGACTAAATTGACATATAATTTTATTCTGATTATGAACATAGGGGTATCTGATAAATATTTCGAGGTGTTGCATACAGGATAACAAAATTTAAAATACAATCCCGTTTATGTCCCTTGAGAAAATAGTCTTCAAAAATTAACTCTTCGACATGAATTAAGTTTCTTATTAATAAACGCTTTGCTAATCCATAAACAAAATTAAACCACACTCTTTTCAAGTCTTTATTAAATTATATTTTTAAAGCCAGTAAGGAAAGCAGTAAAGTCGGACTGGGCCGACTATATGATACCCTTCACCACTTTGGATATATTGTACATATGTATCCCCTCCAAGAAACACACGCAAGTCTTTCGGCAACCTATGATACATTTAATTTCATTCGGGCAGATTTAAAGTCGACTTCGTACCATGGGACAAATTTATGAAAAACGACTTTTAGCAAAATTAGAAGGTTGGTGCACCATTTATGTAAAATCGGACGAATATATATGTATATGTGGGAGCTATATCGAAACCAGAACCACTTTTCCCACTTTTCATTTTGGATCTAATTCAGTACTCTATGCCAAATTTCTCGCAAATCGAAGGATATAGAGGGACTTTGGTGCCTCATTTACCTTAAATCGGACAAAAATATATATGGGAGCTATATCCAAATCTAAACCGATTTTTCCCAATTTCAATAGGGTTCGTCCTTGGGCCAAATAAGTGACTTGTGCAAAATTTCATCTAAATCGGATCATAAATGCGACCTGTACTTTGTTTACAATTTAACATCTACAGACGGACGGACGGACATGAATAAATCGACTCAAAAAGTGATTCTATGCATATTCTCAAAAGGAACCATGTGTCTATCTCGTTTCCTTTTGCATGTTACAAACATATGCACAAAGACATAATACCCTGTACCACAGTGTGGTGAAGGGTATAAAAATACTCGCTTACCAAGTCACAATTTTCTGAACTTCAGAAAAAAATCTATTTAGGTTACGCTTTTTAGGCCTTTTTAATTAAAATACACCATTTCAATAATTCAGGAAATTTATTTTTAAAAAAATTAAGATTTTCAGGTCATAAGATTTTTTTTTTCAAAAATGGCATACCTTCAGAAAATTTATTTTTAACAAATTTTCTTTTTTTAAGTTACCCTTTCTAGAACTTCAACAAATTATTTTAAAAATATATGCTTCTATATTTCTAGGACTTCAAAAAAACCTTCCGCAACTTCAAAATATATATTTTTAAAAAATACACGCCTTCAGTACTTCAGAAAATGTATTAAAAAAATTCATCCTTTTCAGAACTTCAAAAAAATTATTTTTGAAAAGTCCATATAGTCATCCCAGAGAGAATACCTTTCATAGACATAAAACATTCAGAAAATCACCTGTAAACAGAAAAAAAATCAGAAGATCTGTTGTAGATAGAAAACTTCTTTGAAGATCTTTGGTTGACAAAATATCTCTCAGGGGGTCTATAGAGAGAAAAATTCTCTTCTAGTGTCAGTAGACCTTCTATAAGCAAAATACTTTCATGAAGTTCTGCTATAACGTAAAGATCTTTCAATATTAAAAAAAAATGATGCATGGATAGTAATCCCGACAGAAGACATCCAGACATATCTTTCATAAAAACATTAGAACTTTTGAGAAGATGTTCTATAACTAAAGAAGTCTTCATTTATAACTATAAATATTTCTTCTAAATATATTTTTCTGTTGTACCATCCTACATATATTACAGTTTGTATCTGTTAACAATATAAATAACCAATGATCCATAGATACAACTCCTCCAAGTCTACCCTATCCTACCCTCCCACACATCTCAAACTAGGTAGTGCGTATGTTTCTTTTTTATCACAAAAGAGTTGGTTACATTTACGACAATATTCTATACACAGTTAAAATACTGCTGCTTTTGTTGCAAAAGATGACAGGCAGACAGCCTGCCAGGTTGAGGTTGCTATTCGTAATGGGAGTAGTCAACTTTGTGTGGTAACTATAACAACAATATGAAGTAACTAACATCAATGCCAGATTTTTTTCAAAAGATTCTTGTCAGCTGGTATTATTCTCTACTCCTGGTAAAATGCACTTTGAATTCAATGCAATTTTATATACAAAGGCGTTGTAGTTGGTGGTGTTCTGGTTGTTGTCGTTGTGACTATTAGTTGTTTCATCATAATCATAAAATTCCACAAAGGTATTCCTTTTGAAATGCGATTATCGATGAGAAACAGCAAACAAAGAACAGGAACAACGACAAGAGAAAAGAAATAAAGAAATAAGATGTTTTAGAAATAAGAGTTGGAAACATTTAAATATTTATATGTAGGTATGTATAGTTAGTTCTAATTATATATATAGCAGTATATGTTAACAGTTAAATTAATTGATAAATTCAAACATTAATTCAGAACGATGTAAATTTCAAGCGGAAATGATGAAACATTCATATGAGGCAGCTTCATTTGTGCCATGAGCAATCATCTTTACATTACGCCTAAAAGTATGCAACGCGCCAAAAGTTGTCAATACAATAAGCCAATGTTTACATGTTGACTGCGTGTGTACGTTATTCATTACTTTGACTCTACAATGAGAACTCAATATTAACATTTGTATAGCACAAATGATTAATTAGAAACTCCAACATCGAAACTCAATTTCTGAAGAACGTACTCGAAACTCGCTTTACAATTTTTATACCCTTCACCACAGTGTCGTTGAATTTTTGGGTGAGGGTCACTCTTAGTCCAAAGATGTCAGATAAGGCTGGGTTTTTTGATATTCGTACTAGAAGGGAACAAAAACTACTATTTTTTATTTGGCGCACAGGTAGAACTACAACTCTTGAAATAAGGGTCGCTGATGGAGTGTAGTACTAAATTTGGTACAATTTCGAGGCATGTGTATGGATAAAACTAAAAACTTGAAATGTGAAATGGGAATTAAGGTTGAGAAGTAGGGTCGATATTTGAGGTGGTTTTGGAAGCGTGTACTCATGTATACGAAAAGTACTAAACAGGACTAAATGTAGTACAATTTGAATTTTGGATGAACCGATAGAGCTAGAATCATTAAATTTTAAATGGATACAATTTGTACAATTTGAATTTTGGGTGAACCGATAGAGCTAGAATCATTAAATTTTAAATGGGAATTAATGTTGAGAAGTTGGCTCTATATAAGGATGTGATTTTGAAAACGTGTACTTAATTATACGAAACGTACTAAACAGTACTAAATTTGGTACAATTTGAATTTTGGGTGAACCGATAGAACTGTTGGGGTGTAGGATTGATTGAGATATGTAGAAAGTTTTGGAAATTGGTACTTTGGAAATTGGTGCGTACTAAATTTGATACCATTTGGATTTGGTTGAATCGATAGGACTGGATTCCTGAAATTGGGAAATAAGATTTCCATTGGATTTTATGATAAAGCTTGTTTTGGAAATTCGTACTAATGTTTACTAGATGGTACTAAATTTGTTATAATTGGACTTTTGGGTGAACCAATAGAATCTTAAAATTCGGAGTTAGGATTTCTGTTGGTTTGTAGGATTGGATTAGAACCTACAATATTAAATCACTTCGCTTGAATACACGAGCTGAAGGGACTTATCAAAGACGTACTGAATAGAGTATTTATAGACAAGCTGAAGGTGGTGTTTATAGACAAGCTAAAGGGAGTCTTCATAGATGAGCTAAAGGGAGTCGTTATGACAATTAGGTGTAGAGATTGAACTACTTTCATAGTAGCAAATTTGAAATGTTATGTAACAAACACACAAAATCACAATACTCTGTACTATAAAGTGCAGTATAAACAATTTGCTAAAAATATCACGTCACATTTCATAATCCTAAAAATATGCTAAAAGCTACATACATCCAACCTTTTGTTGAAAAGTATACATTGGAAATCATTTCTTAGTTGCAATATATTCAATAAGACAGAACCTTTTCGTATACTCTTTATATTTTAACAATTCGAATACATTCATCTATAGAAACTATAATGGTCATACTGCTCTCAAAATTGAGAACTACTTCCTTACTAACAAGTGTCTATTAAATAATATTTATAAATTTACTTTCTTAATTATTTATTGCATTTTTCTTTTACATTTGCTTTTATTTCAATGTTTTTTTTTCAACTATCTCATTCCAGTCATTTCCAATAAATCCATGCACGATTGTTATTCTGCAAAAAAAAAATATAAAATCCATTAATACCAACTTCAATCTTCAATTAAAATCAAAACACACAAAATACTGTGATTGAACAATCGACTCAAGGTATTCATCATTTCATTATTACGAAATTATGGATGTATGATTATGTCATGGTGTTAATATAAAAGTATACCTTGAATCAATCAGAGTAACTATGACAAGCAAAAATCACATCCCATCGATTTGCTATAAAACCTAAAACAGGCTTATAACAATAATTAGGTGATGGGATCGCTTTAAAGTGTTAACATCATATTTGAAATTTGTTCAATCACAAAAGTGAGATAAAATTGACACAATTTAATTACCTTTTAATGGGGGGAATGCTGTTTCGTTGGTGGTTTGCTGTTGTTCCAGAAGACAAGATGTGGTGGTTCTCCTATAAAAATCTGAAATAAAAACTCAAACGATGCGCAACAATGCGTTCTTTTTGTTTCTTAAAAATAACCTTAATTCCATATCTCTGTATTTCCTATTGTATATTGCTGTTCCACAATACCTTCATATTAAAAATAAAATAGGATAAAATTTTCATCAAAATTATTGTATGGATATCTGGGCGTAAATTTCCATTTACTACAATAAAAGTCTGAAGGCCTCTGAGAAAAATTATAAAATATCCAGGACTCCAGAAGATCCAATAGTTATTGAGAAAAATGATTTTTAACTATTATTCAGTGACTAAAATTCATAATGCCCCGCATTCACTGTCCTGATTTTAAGATTTTATTATATCCTCCCTTGAATATACAACTCTTTAAAAATATATCAAATTTAAAAATATATCAAATGATTTGTGGACTGAGGTGACAGACGTTGACGAGAAAAACTCGGGTCATTTCGGATCGTAGAGACCCCGCTGTCATGGAAACGATCAATTAATTTATAGATGGTCTTTTCTTGCCTATAGTGATATTCCATTTTGTAATTAAAAAATTAGAGTATTATGTAATATATTCATGATCCCTAGAACTCTAAGAGAACAATTAATAGATGGCTTCCTAATTATGCTGGTTTCCTCAGTATAGTAATCGAAATGTCCCTTCTAAAGATGGACATTCTTAGAAAGCTATTCCCAATCCAATCTGCTAGAAATATAATTGCTGATTAAAAATATTAAAAATTGTTTTCTTTTGTTACTATATAAAGTAACCCATTTGTGTTTTTATTCCTTTGTCAGGCTCTTCTTTTTTTATAACACCATCATCTCCTCGAGGCATGTTTGATTTGCTCTCACTATCTAATACATTTGTTTTGAATCAATTAAAATAAAAAAGGAGAGTACAATTAAAAAAATTGTATTTTTAAAAAATAATTGTATTAATAATAAAACAAATAAATTGTTTATTTCTTGGACTTGATTTTCTTAAGATAGAATTCCAATTCTTTGCCTTCCAAAATGTAACCGTCGGCACGGCCGCATTGGCCGGGACGAGATGAGACGCAGGCTGTAACGAGAAAGAAAGAATAAAATTCATAAGTTAATAAATCCTTTATATAAAGTAAATTTTTATGAAATTATTTCAAAAATCCAATCAGAGTAACTATGACAAGCAATATCATGCCCCATCGGCTTGTTACAAAACCTAAAACAGGCTTGTAACAATAATAGGTGATGGGATCGCTTTAAGATGTTAACATCATTTTGGAAAATTTGATAACTAGATAGGATCGAGGAGTCAGACACTGAAGAAGACTTTTTCAGCGTCTTATACCCGATTCATAGTTTTGTTTATAGAACAAATCGTTGTATGTAGTAGTTGTAGTTGGGAAAATTAAATTTATGTAGTTTGGTCAGCTCCAAAAAGGACTATCTGCTATAAAAAATTTAATCGTTTCGAAGTGGTATTCTTAAATTTATTTTATAAAAAGTGGGGGTATTTTTTGAACTTTGGAACCCCATATCTCGGGAAGTAATGATTTCCCCCCGAAAAAATGTATGTTGCTGTAATCAGCATCTAAAGGGCTACATATGGTAAACATGAGAGGTGAGATGTGTCCATAAAGTGCATTTGTTCCAAATGCGTTAAGAAGCCAAGCCTAAAGTTTCTGATAGGCTATACGGACAAATTATTTAAAAATCCTTGTCTCAAGGTCTTTGGGAAAAATTATTTATAAATTAAACATCTGAAAATATAATAGTCTGTGGAAAAAATGTTCTAAAAATTCACGCCTCAAAGCCTTGATAGTCCAAACCTCGCCTCGAGGTTTGGACAATCAATGAGAAAAATGCTTTAAAAATCCACGCCTCGATTTTCTGATAATCGGTGAGAAAAATCCTTTAAAAATATACGTCTTGAGGTTCCAAAAATTTGTGGGAAAAATGCTTTAAAAATCCACACATCGAGGTTTGGATAATCGGTGGGATAAATGTTTTAAAAAACCACTCCTCGAGGTTCCGATAGTCGGTGGGAAAAATACTTTAAAAATCCACTCTTCGATTTTCTGATAATCGGTGATAAAAATGCTTCAAAAATCCATGCCTCGGGTGGGAAAAATGCTCAAAAAATTTACGCCTCAAGGCTTTAATAGTTTGTGAGTTAAATTCTCTTAAAATCCACGACTAAAGGCTTTATTAGTTAGTGGGGAAGATTCATTAAAAATCTGCGCCTCAAGGGTTTGATAATTTGTGCAAAAATTACTTAAAATCAACGTCTTATGGTTTGGATGGCCTTGCCAGCAAAATTTATTTAAAATTCACGCCACGACAGTCTTTGGGAAAAGCATATTAAAAACCCACGCCCCATGAATCTCTGCTGGTATATGGGAAATGTTCTCTCAAAATCACTAGATATCGAAAACAATAATTAAAAATCTAATCCCAAAAGCTTTGATAGTCTAGCGGAAAATTCGTTCAAAATCTGAGGCTCTGATAATCTGTGTAAAATCTCGATAAAAATTCATACCTCAAGAGTCTCTGCTGGAATGTGGGAAAATTTCTTTCAAAATAACGCCTCGATAAACAATAATTGAAAATCTAATCCCAGACATAGTCCTGGGGAAATTTGTTTAAAATCCCAGACCAAAAAAACTGATAATCTGTGGGGAAAAACTCTATAAATATCCACGTCTGGATACTCTGAAAGGCTGTTGGTAAAAACTCTTCAGAAATCCATACCCCATGGCTCAAGCCCCCGGAATCCAAGCCCAAAGACGTTGATAATCTTTGGGGAAAAACTCGATAAGAATCTACGCCTGGAACCTCTGGAAGGCTGTGGGAAAACACTACAGAAATCCACAGTACGAGGTTCTAATAATTAATTAAAAAACAACGCCTCAATGTTCGGATGGCAAGGAGAACAAAATCATTAAGAATCCTCGCCTCAGGAGGTCTAACTAATGTAAGCCCTGAAGGCTTTTGTATCGAGAAAAAAATCATTAAGAATCCACGCCTCAAGAGTCTGTCTAACTAATGTAAGCCCTGAAGGTTTTTGTATCGAAAAAAAAATTATTAAAAATCCACGCCTAAAAGCTCCTATAGTCTGGAAGAAAAATTCATTAAAAATTCAAGCCTAAATGGTGTGGAAAAAATTCTTTAAAAATTATTCATAATTAAAAAAAAAATAAGGCCTGAAGTCCATGAATGAGAAATCCACAATTGGAAGACTAAGTTGTTCCATGGGGCAAAAACATTCTTTAAAATTTCTTATAAATATAATATAAAAGATCTGTATAACCCTAAGCCCTTCATGAAATTAGGATATTAATTTCAGACTCAGGACCCAAAAATGCTGACTGAAACTCGACTGGGGGAGCTCATGACTCTTTTTAGAAAACGAGTTCCATTTAATGGAATTTCTAACAAATCGGTATTTACAAAACCGGCATAATATCGATAGACCCCATGAATGTAGGCAGCCTCAAACTCGGCTTAAAATCCATGACTCATTAAAAGTGTGTCTTCAATTACAATGATTCCTATTTCTAACAAAATGGCGTCCATTCTCTATATCCAAATACTAAAATATATTAAAAACTAAATACGATGATTTGATCTTGAAAAATTTTATCCATTCTAAACATAACATCGCAACTTACCTAAGAGACGACCAGAAACGAATTGATCTTCCAAAGCTTGTTCAACCTTGGCGTACTTTTGACGTTCCAAGTATTTCTTCATGGTCTTTTCGCTGCGCTTCTTGGTGAGCACATCGTTGTCATCTTCCTTTTGTTGTTGTTTGGGGTTACGTTTGCGACCCAAAGGCAAAACGTAATGGGATTCATACCACTGACGGAAGGGAGTAGCATCAATGACAACAATGGTGTTCTTTACCAAAGTCTTGGTACGGACCAATTCGTTGTTGGAGGCATTGTAGACAACATCAGCGATACGGGTCTTGCGGGCAATACCCTCAGAGGCCCAGGCAAAGTTACCGTTTTCAAGACGGAGGGCACGGAGCTTGGTGTTACCACCGCGGGTGCGTACGGGATGGATGCGGCATCCGCCCAACTAAAAGAAAAGCACACAAACAACAAACGATCATTAATTAGTATATAAACAATTAGTTCAAACAAATTATTGTCGGCAAACTCAATAGTCCTCCATCAACATAATCAGTAGTCCGAACATAATAACGCTATTCATCAATGGCTAGGTAAAAATTCCAATGGAATTAAACTTTGGTTGCAGTTGACACGCGTTATCATCACAGAAGATGGAAGACCCAGAATAGCCATACACCTTTGGGAGGGAGACAAACAAACAAACATACCTTAGTGTTGGCAGCAGGACGACCCAACTCGAACTTGCGCTTCTTGCGGAGGGATTTGCGTTTGCCACCAGTGGCGCGGCGCTTATGAGCACTATCGCGGCTAATACCTATTCAAAGGAATTGTAGAAAAGGAATATATGTTAATAATGCACTTTTGTAACACCACCATCATCAGTAATTTCAAGTTCCATATCGATTCAAGAAAATCTTGCAACTTCATAATTTGTTCTTTTGCTTGCCACTAACCCCTTGCACTATTTCATTTCTATTTTCAAATATTTCGCATTAATTTTTTCAAGTTTCCATAAATATAATTTGGCACATTTTTAGCTTCACATTTTGACAAGTGGTTGTGCGTCGTTGTTATGGAGTTAACATTAATTCATTTTGGGAAATTTATAAATGTTATTTAATAATTAAAAGAAGTTACAACGTAGTTAATGTTCCTTTATTTTAGATGTAGTATTGAGAATGAAAAAAAAATAATTAAAAATTATTTTATGTTACTTTACACCCAAGACAAGCTAAATAATATTAATACCTCTTTTTTATAAAGAAATTTATGAAAATAACTATGTTATATAAATTAATATAATTTTAATAATGGCATTGGTCATTGTAAAAGAATAAAGCAGTATGTCAAAACTCAAATTCAACTTTTATAATAAATTAACATTTATTGCAGTGCATAAAAAGACATGTTACAAATCCCCGCATGTGTTTAAGTTAAAATCACATTCCCAACTCAATTTTTAAAAGAAAACATGACATGCCATTCATATTTCCCGTTTTCAGTAAACAGAACGACTTGCTGCATTTGTTTTTACTTATTTTGGACATTATAGGCCATAACGTAGAGTTGTATTTTTTCTTTGTTGACAAAATATACTCTGTCTTCTATAATAGTACCATGGAAATAACTATAAAAGAAATTACAAAGTAGCCAAGATGCCTTTTCTAGATGTTGTATCGTTGTTTTCGAAATATTCACCATAAAAGTTCCGTTCCAGAACCTAAAAGAATCTACTAATTTTACAAGTTTTGCAACTTTTTACTCAAAAATCATTCCTGAACCCACAAAACTGGTAAAACATTGATGGCACAAACCAAAATGGCGTTCTCTTTGTAAACTTTTTACTCGAACAAAATGATAACAGGAGTGCCAAATTCTGATTGGCATTTATGTTGATTTTGAAGTATTGCTATCTAATGCAAAATTTACTTGATTGGACAAATTTTGGAAATTTACGTGTACACGTTTCAAAAATTTTATCAAAATATTCTTTCAATATATATCAAAATATTTTGATCAAAGTTTGATAAAAATGTTTTGAAGCTAATTTACACTATTGGTAATTTTTTTATTGAAAATATTAACTTTGAACTTCTGTTTTGATTATTTTAAGAAATAGTTTAGTATTAATAACTATGGACGACGACACGATCGTCATATTATCAGCATATTTAATATTAGAGGAAGAAGTAGCTGATAACAATGGAAAAAAAGAAGAAAACAAAAAAAAAGTCAATTCATTTATTTGACAACTTAAAATTAAAAACCACATTCAGTTCACATATAAAATATTACAATAAAGTAAAAAATAACATTAAGTTAATTGTTTCCTCTGCTTCAAATGAGTCGATGACATTATTTAATATAGTTCTCAGCCTGATAATAAAAAATTGTATCAAATATTATTTGAGTACCATTCATTTCAAATTCATCTGCGAGCATTTGATTCTTTATATGGAAAAAGCTGCTGCCCAACATACTCTCCATAGCTCTTCTGCCAACTTATGTCTTCTTTTCATTGAGATACTTTCTGCGATAGAAATTGGCCATGTTCTGAACGTTGGTTGTCGATACCATTTACTTCTTGTACTTTTCTACGCTTTGCTGGAGTAGAACTTGTAATTGAACAGTGGGATTCCAAATTCAGAAACTGGTCTTCAACCTCATCCCAATATTCAAAAGCTGAACTTGATAAGGTCTCACAGTATCTTAAAAGTGTAGAGCTGCAAATTTTGATGCCTATTTACACGGCATCTATAAAATCTTCAAAAGTTTTGTTCTATAAATGTTGAAGAAATTTTGCTGTATTTATTTTGCTGGAGGGTATAAAAAGATTAGCGCGGCCGTCAATAAAGACGTTTCACCATATTTATACACCCTCCATAGTATGGAGGATATATTAAGTTTGTTTTTCCGTTTGTTACTCATCGAAATAATCATTTCCGACCCCATAAAGTGACGAAGAAAAAATGTGCGCCCATCCATCGTTCTGTTGAAATCACTTTAGTCTCTAAACGAATTGTGATAGATCGCCGAAATTTTGCATAGAGTTGTCTTTTGTCTGCAGGCAGGCTAAGGTCGTAAAGGCGTTTTCAACCGAATTCGCTGTAATTTGGTACAATGGAACCCATTGTACCAAATTACAGCGAATTGGGTTCCAAAACTCTACAAAAAAAAAAAAAAAAATAAATATCGGTACATTTTTTCTTTTAGCCTCCATATTACGATACCGAATTGACTGTAATTTAGTACTTTCAGTTCTTATTGGATAGCAAATATCTGCACGAGAAATTATAAATATATGTAATTTTTACGGTTAGCCCCGTATTTTGGGGTTTTGAACGTATTTGTCAATCGAATTGTGTGCAATTTAGTAATTTGAGTTCTTATTGAATAGCAAATTTCTCCATATAAAGGTATCCACAATTGCCCTTGTAGTATTTTGAGGATTTTATACATATGATCTATCCATTCGAAAATAAGCAGAAAATAGGAACATTTACTGATACTTTTTTCAGATGTTATAAAAATCTGACGTTTGATCTAAATATCGGAAAATTATCTGGAAATTTATCGGATTTTTGATCTGAAATTCAGAAAATTATCAGGTGTTTATTTCGAAAATATGTTTGAATCGAAATTCTGATGTTTGAATCGAAATTCTGAAAATAATCTGAATATTCTGATGTTTTGAAAAAAAATGATTTACAAGGAATTTTGTTTTTCTTAAACGGCATTTACGTTATAATGTAAACGTACTATTAAAAAATAATCCATTTTATTTTTAGAATAAAGTTCCAGTTTCTATTCCTTCTTTTCCTTGACTATTAGAAGGCGGCATTTGAACAATAGGAATGGAGCTTCTATTCCACCTGATTGTCATTATTCTGAAGGTTATTGCGGGATTTCAAATTTCGGGATTTCAGATGATGAAAAGTTTTTGGACAGTGTAGTTCTTCCTTTTGATTATGGTTTATTGTTATACATTTTTTCAATATTTTTTATTTTTCAAATCACATTTTCAAATTGTAGATTTAAATTTTTACCAAAAATTTCCTTTTAGAATATGTGCAGATTACTCGGACTATATCGAAAATTTGTTTTGTTGTAAGCAAAATACACACAATTAAATTGCCTTTTTGAGTATGTGTATGTGAGTACTCGGAAAATAATCGAAAAACGTTAGAGAATTCGGAAAAATGTGATTTAAGGCCCTTCGGAAAAAATTGTAAGCTGGTATTATGATCATGAACAAAAAATGTATGTGTTGTCGGATTGAAAGAATATTTTAATCAAATTATTGAAAAAATTGTTAAGACAAACTTTTCCCACAATAATTCAATTTAAATTTTTTGGACAATATACCACAACATTTACACTGGCAATAATGGTTAAAAACTTGTTGATTTAGAAGGCACTGTCTAAACGCTCCTATATTGCACTTCAAAAATATGTCACCCGTCCTAATACAAGATAGATATTTATACATATTGTAATAGATCGCACTTCCGCTGCAACTATAATTAAAATGAACCGGCAAAAATGATGAGGGATACACTTAATTTTGTCAAAATAAGACAAATTGTTGTTGTATTTATACTTTTTTTCATATGTATCCTAACTTAAAGTAATACTCTTATATTATCAGAATA
>NW_026881665.1:0-36685 GCF_032173495.1 Musca vetustissima | reverse complement strand
AAATGACTCTTAATCCGGGATATATGACTCTTAATCCGGATTAAACCTTAATCTGGGGTATTAAGCCTTAATCAGGGTTCAATGAAAATTAATCCGGATTCGGGGTCAATTACCCTTAATCCGCATTAATCCTTAATCCGGGATAAATGACTCTTTATCCGTGATAAATGACTCTTAATCCGGATTAAACCTTAATCTGGGTTCAATGACCCTTAATCCATATTAAGCCTTAATCAGGGTTCAATGACCCTTAGTCCGGATTAAGCCTTAATCCAGGATAAATGACCCTTAAGCCTTAATCCGGGATAAATGACTCTTAATCCGAATTAAACCTTTATTCGGGGTTACTGACCCTTAGTCCATACTAAGCCTTAATCAGGGTTCAATAAACCTTAATCCGGATTCGGGGTCAATGACCCGTAATAAATGAATCTTAATCCGGATTAAACCTTAATCTGGGTCCAATGACCTTAATCCATATTAAGACTTAATCAGGGTTCAATGACCCTTAATCCGGATTAAGCCTTAATCCGGGATAAATGACCCTTAATCCGGATTAAACCTTAATCCGGGGTCAATGGCCCTTAGACCTAGCCCCTGTGTGGAGCTTCCAGAAGGAGTGGACCGATATTCCTCATCTTCGAATTTGAACTAAGTTTGGAAGAAATAATAAAATGGGCAAAGTTTGGTCCAAAGAAACATGGGGTCTAGAACCAATATATCGATGACGCAAGTGTATACACTCATAACCCATACAGCCATAAGGCTGAGGGTATAATTATCCATTAAAAATTTCTGAAATCTGAAGTCCCTATATATCTTTCGATTTGCACGATAAATTAGGCACAGCGTAATAAAATAGGTCTAGAATGATGTGTGTTAAGTTTCCTGAAAATCGGTTCACATTTAGATATAGCTCCCAAATATATTTTCGTTCGATTTCGTGTAAATGGTGTACCAAAGTCCCTATATACCTTTCGATTTGCACGAAAGTTGGCATAACGTACTGAATTGAGCCTAGAGTGAAGTATGCCATGTTTCGTGAAAATCGCTCCAGATTTAGATATAGCTCCCATATATACTTTCGTCCGATTTAATGTAAATGGGACTGGGCCGATTTTCTCGAAACCCACCATTCAAAAAGTTCGATTGTGACGAACTTAACAACGTTTTTATTTCTAATGTTTTATAGATTATTATCACGACATTTATTTATATGCATATGAAACATTTCAGCTATCTTTATTAGAATTTTTTTCCCACCCAACCTAAAACTGGTACTAAAACCATTTCATTGAGGATAATTCATTTTTTTTAATTTATCAAAAATATAACATATCAAGTAGGGGAAAATTCCACTCGATACGGTGGATTGTTTTCAAAACCACGATATCAAAAGGAAATTATTGTCTGCCAAAAGTTTGTCATATAATTGACAACTCAATCAGAACAAAGAAGTAAAAGTCAGTCAGTCACAAACAAAAAAATATATTCCCAATTTTTCTGTGCCGAACTAATGATGGTATTAAATGAAAATATTAACAATATATTTCAATTTCCGATTTGATTTTTGCAAAATATTTGTTATTATTATTTCACATTCCTTTGTCTGCATGATTTTCAAAGTAATTGATAAAATGATTGATAAAATAAAAAAAGGAAAACAAAATATAACTGCCCTAACTATAACCATACGACAGGGCAAACTTGAACTTGAAATATCAACATAAAAAAGCCCACATCCAAGCCCACATTGTTAACAAATATTTTTTTACGGTACGGTGAAATCATTTTTATCAAAGATATAAACGTGACCTCATAATTGTTTATTCTCAAAAATGGGGCGTAAGGGTTATTGTACATGTGGGCGTTTTCTGTTTTCAGATCAAAAACACAAAAAGGGAAACATTGTGACAAAATAAACGTAACCCACCAAACTTTCACAATAGCAGAAACAAAAATGTTTATATGTATATTTAATGCATAACAAAACTCCTAACCCAAATTCACACACCATCATACATACTTGCAACGTAAGTAGAATGATTCACACACCATCATACATACTTCCAACATAAGTAGAATGTAAATTTCACTGCAGGATTTTGCTGAACCCTTTTAACATTCAACCATAAAATATCCCTTTTATGCGGCTTTTGTTGCTTTTCACAATATTTTAAGTATTTTAACTTTTTAGCATAAAAAATTTAACGTTTTTAATTGTGCTTAACAAAGCAATTTTTCATACAAGTATTTACATACGGGCATGTATGGATGGATATAGCACTACATGAGAACTCTTGCATTTATTTCAGGCCTTTGTTTTTTGGGAATCAATTGGACCCAAACATAATTTTTGTCTGTTTTCTGGACGCTTTAAATCCAAACACAATGGAATTTTATACGAAGAAAGGTATCTGACCATGGATTAAGCATGGCGCTTTTCATGATAATAGGTCAATATTTATCAGGTCAAATGGACTGAGACTTTAGTGTGAAAATTGCAAAATTTGCATTCTATGGCGTTTAAATTTACTCCTGAAGAACATAGACCGGAGAAGTTGATCGTATATACAGTAGGAGCTCTTGACCATGGTCAACTAATCATAATGGATGTTTTTATAATGACCGTTCAATATTAGAGGGTCAAATGAACCAACATGACCTGTAATCGGTCAATCGAAACATTTCCCAGGCTCGGAGTATAGATCCGCAGAATGTTAAGGTCGGCCCGTCCGACTATACTGCTCCGCTGACTGGTTATCCAACCGAAATTGCTGCAATTTGGTATACCATGATTTTAGAGGCTGACATACATCTATGCAGATAATAATCATTGCGTTCCGGGGTTTTGACGGTTGTCATATATCTATGCAGAAAATTATCATTATAGGTCCATAGCCCCCTATAAAGTTATTTTGAACCTCGTAGACTCGAAAATGTTCTACTATGGTATTTCGGGGTTTTGGAGGCAGACACACATCTACGCAGAAAATTATAATTATTGTTTCATGATTTGATAGGTTTTTAGTCAAGAATATATTTCTATACAAAATATTTAAATATACAAACACATACAAAGGTCGCACTTAATTTTCGGGTTTTGACCCAAAGTGCCAAATTACAGGAACACATGTATCATACATTTCTCTTGACATTTACAAAAATCAAACACCTTGCATACCTTCGTTCAGTTTTGAATTGCATTTAATTCGCATTTATTTCAATATTAAATTTTCAAAAGAGTCTGTCAATTGTACTTTCAAAAGTGTTAATGACTACTTAAGACAAAACGAGGGAATAAGAGCAAAACAGCAAAACATTACCCTTTGTAGTGTTAATCTCTCCATAGATCGTTGAACCGAAAATTTTAATTTAAAGCATTTATGAAGAAGGCGTCATTGTGTCGATGCCCGTTTTGGTTTGACACATGCCTTACCATTTTATACGCACCACCATAATGTGAAGGGTATACTAATATTAGAATTTTGTTTGTTACGAAAAGAAATGCATATACTCTATAAAATACTCGTGTGTGCAGATCATGTCTTGAATCATTAGTGATGGAATATGAAATTCGGTCCTGCCGTACTTTTAGTTCTTTGACTTTTTTTCTCTGTGTTTAATGTGATGTTCATATTTTTGTACCCTTCAGTTTTGCTTTTAACATAAATCGGATTCATGTTGCATTTCTGTTGAAATAAGTAATGTTTTGTGTTTCAAATAGAAAAAAATAATGATAACCTGTGAGCGGAACAATTTATTCGGACGGGGCCGACCATATGATAAACTGCACAACTATCACGAAACTCTAACATTCTGCGGATCCATATTCCGAGCCTAGGTAATATTTCGTGATATTTCAACCCCGTTTACCAATTACAGATCATCGTACCTTCTTTGCTTCAAATTTCCAATTTGATATTTTACAAACTTAAATTTGGTTAATTTTACCCTCCAACATTGAAGGTCAAAAACAGTCATTATAACTAGATAACAAGATTCCCTTACTGTAACATTTACGTTAAATAGCGGCCGATAGATTAAGAGAAATTAAAGGGGTCGTTCCCTACCAAAACCGGAACTTCATTTAAAATTCCATAACGATCAGAGCTATATTACTAGATAATATCAGAATATGTAGACAGATGTAAATATTTAAGTATAAATCTCATATTCGACTAGATACATCACTATAAATGGCTAATTTTGCTATTTTTCACACAAAAGAATTAGTCAATTTTAAACGCTAAATATTGCATGATAATCATGAAAAGATTATCAGGCAATGTTCCTTGGTCAGATTTGAACCGCTAAATATTGCCCGATAATCATGATTGTTCCTTGGTCAGATTTTATAATGTTCGGGCAATAATTTAGTCCATTTCATCCCTTAAATATTAACCGCTCATTACCAAAATGTAACCAAACTTTCAACCCAGCTTGTCGAGATAAGACGGTGGGTCTAGGCCCACACAATGCTATAATACCCAGACAGCATAGTTATGTAGAGTATAAAAAGAATATAAATCGATGTCGATTCATATTCGCCTGTCTGTTGAAATCACGATTAATTAGATAGGGCTTTGAAATTTTGTACATACATTGCTGAAAGTTTTCGCTCCATTTTCCAAGCATTTTGGTATTTCAGATATTTTGGACATACACCTAAGCAGAAAAAATATCAATATAGATCCATGTTCTACATAGCCCCGTTTAATTTTCGGTTTTTTTAAGGTTCAAAGTCCAGTTTCCCAACCAAATTTGGTATTAAATTTTCTAGGAGGATAAACAAGCTACTAGCAAACAATTTACATGGATATATGAGTAGTTTATTTAGAAAATGGTTTAAGCACATTTTAGGTTCAGATACAAATTTTGGTTTTCTAGAAAATATTACAAACATATTATGTTATATATTCTATCATGTTTAAGGGCACATAGCCAAAACAAAAAGCAAGTAAGGAAAGTAGTAAAGTCGGACGGGGCTGACTATATGATACCCTTCCCTACATTGGGTATTTTCAACAGATGAATCCTAACAGACGTCGCATTTTCGAAGGACCAATAAAATAAAATTGGATCCATAAACATGTTATTCTGCAACATATACTAAATTTTCATTGGTGAGATATAGAGTTGATTCTTGCAATGGGACAAAATTATATAAATCAAGTTAAAGCAAATATTAATTTTCTGGATAAATATCTGATAAACATGAGGAGTTTGGTGCACTATTTATCCAAAATCGAACCAAAATATATATGGGAGCTATATTCAAATCTGAACCGATTTCTACGAAATTTAACATACATCGTTCTAGACTTAGGTCAGTAAGCTTTGCCAAATCGAAGGAAATATAGAGACTTTGGTGCACTATTTACCTAAAATCGGACGAAAATATATATGGGAGCTATATCTAAATCTGAACCGATTTTTCCAATTTCAATAGGGTTCGTCCTGGGCCAAATACATGAGCTGTGAAAAATTTCATCCAATTCAAATCAAAAATGGGACCTGTACTTTGTTTACAATTTAACATGGACAGACTGACGAACGGACGGACATGCATAAATCGAATTAAAACGTCATTCTATGGATACTCTCAAATGAGACTATGTGTATATCTCGTTTCCTTTTGCCCTGTACGACAGTGTGATGAAGGGTATCAAAATTTGATATAATACATTTTCAAAATAAACGACTCATATACGATTTTTTATGCATTCGTTTTATTTATTTATTTTTTATACTCTTCACCACACTGTGGTACAGGGTATTATGTCTTTGTGCATATGTTTGTAACAGGCAAAAATAATCGAGATAGGCCCATGGTTCCTTTTTAAAATATGCATAGAATCACTTTCTGAGTCGATTTATGCCGTCCGTCCGTCTGTCCATGTTAATGGTGCACCAAAGTGGAAATATATCATTCGATTTGCACGAAATTGGACACAGCATACTGAATTGAAAGTAGAATGGTGAGTGGTGAGTTTCGGGAAAATCGGTCCAGATTTAGATATAGTTTCGTCCGATTTTATGTAAATGGTGCACCAAAGGCCCTATATATCTTTCGATTTGCACTAAATTTGGCAAAGCGTACTGAATTGAGCCTAGAGTGACGTCTACCAAGTTTCATGAAAATCGGTCCAGATTTAGATATAGCTCCCATATATAGTTTCGTCCGATTTTATGTAAATGGTACACCAAAGTCCCTATATATCTTTCGATTTGCACGAAATTTGGGATAGCATACCGAATTGAGCCTAGAGTGGCGTCTGGCAAGTTTCGTGAAAATCAGTCCAGATTTAGATTTAGCCCCATATATAGTTTCATCCGAATTTATGTAACTGATACACCAAAGTCCCTATATATCTTTCGACTTGCACGAAATTTAAGTAATTGACGCACCAAGGAACCAATATATGGCTGATAGGAACAAAACGTACTGAAATTAGTGTAACTTAACCTGTGACAAGTGACAAGAAATCGGTTAATATTGGACATAGCTTCCATATATTTTCGTCCGATTTTAAGTAAATGGTGCATTAAACTCCTCATGTTTTTCAGATTGACATGAAATTTTGCACATCGTACAAAATTTAGCATTGTATTTAGATAAGTATTACATATTTTAGTTCATCCAATTTCATGTCAATGGTCCTGTTTAATATACCCATAGTGGTGAAGGGTATCATATAGTCGGCCCCGTCCGACTTTACTACTTTTTTATTATTTAGTTGCTTTTAATATCATTGAAAATTATTTAAATTTTATGCAATTAAATTAAATATATGCATATTTGTGTAATAAAACATACATACACTTCAACAAATTGATTACAAAAATGTTAATCGTTTATATAACGTAGAGTAACCCGACACAAGTTTGTTTGTTTTATGTGTGCGATCTGATCCCCAAGGCTGCTCGTGCGAACAAAACTAAACTAACAAAGTAAACATTTAGCAAAAAGCAAAAAAAGATAAAGAGAAGCATTTGTTGTAAATTCCACTTTGTTAATCTTTCTGAAAAAGCATAGAGGAAAATTCAGTTGCATTTAAACCTCCCCCAAATAAGAACACTTAGAAGGCACCATCGAATACTAGAATTGTTGTCGAGATGCATGACGATTTTACATTTTTGTCAGTGGCTTCCCATTTTATACTAAGAAAATCAGAAAACCACAAAACAAAGGCGAAATAGAATTTCGACATTTTTATTAGCTCCTATTAGCTTCATGTTATTGTTTTTGAAGGGACGTTGAAAATGTTTGGTACGACAGTAGTAACAGGAAACACCATAACTTGCAGTTATTATTAAATCTGTTATTCCGTTTACAAACCCATTATGTATAAATGATTGATCAACGTAAAAAATATAATTTAATAAAAAATATAATTGGAAAACATTTTTATTAATAGAGAAATTTCAATGAAAGGAATCGATGCGGAATAAATGATTGAAAGTGTACTGAAATGTTCACGCTGGACATTTTTGAATTAAAAGGCACTGAAAAAATACCGTTGTACTGAATTTTCCATCCCTCCCATAGCATAGCTCTTATATAAAAGTCTCGATCAATTTTAGGTACTTTGAATGCTCGTGTCATGGTGGAAGGTATACAATTTTCATTCCTGTCGAACTTAAGCCTTTGTGGTCCAATGTTGCACACAAGCAACAAAATGTTTTAGATCTTATATATTTTTATAAAATTATGAGCTTTTCAATATAGATAAGAGGGTAAATTTGTTAACGGTAATAATTGGTGTATACAGTCCCAATTATTTAAATCAAATTGTAAATAAATTCAAATTGTACGAATTCTGCCATCAGAATTATTTTTGATTCGTGTAAAAATGAATATACAAAATAATTTAAAGTGATTTTTATGTCGATTTTGCATTTGGTTTTCTAGATAGTAGACTTTAATATTTCCGAAAGAATGTACTGTATCCTGCCGTATGTAGCGATGTGAAATTTTGTGCATATTCTCTTTAAGATAGTTGCATTCAATCTGTTAACAGAAATTTGTTCTAAGATTGCGGAAAAAATTCGGGGGGGGAAAGGGCTTAAAAACATCGACTCTAGCTATTGTCGTATTGCGCTTATGCAATATTGAATATATCGATGCCTCCGAACCATAGTATGCTAAGTCTGAAAAGTGAGTTTTTCAGTAGAAGCTTTCAAAGTATGGAAGTTTCTTTAATCGTACGTGCCATGCTAACTACATTTTTGCTTACAACTTTGGTTTGGATTGGCCGATGATTACCAACATTTCAGTGAATTTAAATTAAGGACCGTAGTATCTAAAAACGCAAAGACCTTCAAAACATGATAAGTCGACTTAGCATACTATGGTTCGGAGACGTCGATATGCTTGTGACGAAAATATTCAAGGATGTCTCTATATCACAGAGGCATGTCACAATACAACCTTGCTTTGCAATTCAAGTACGATGTCAATATAGACCCATCTTCATGTTTGAGTGAGCGTTCGCCATGATTGAATTTATTAAATCCGTGTTATTACAGTTCTATAGGAAGGTTATTCATCCATACAAAAATTGAAGTACATCGATGCATCGTGTAATCCTCGATAAATGTTGTCTGTCTGTCGAAATCGCGGTACATATCACACTATTTAAGATGGCTCAAAGCACTGTCTTAATAGTGCGATTTCAACAAACATCCGGACATATTATGTAAGTCAGTTTAAAACTTTACGCTTCAAAGAATATTTTGAGGTCTTACATAGAGAATGAATAATTTAATTTAATACCAAGAATGCAAGATATAATATGTATTTTTTTACCCTTCACCACACTGTGGTACAGGGTATTATGTCTTTGTGTATATGTTTGTAACAGACAAAAGGAACCGAGATAGACCAATAGTTCCTTTTGAGAATAAGCTTAGAATCACTTTCGTACATAACGTACATATTTAGCATAACGTACAACTTTGCACAACGTATTTAGATATAGCTACCATATAGTTCCGTGCGATTTTTAGTAGGATCCAAGGACCCAAAATATGTCCATTAGGAACAAAACGTGCTGAAATTAATCCAACCTAATCTGTGAGAAGTTTCGTTCATATTTGGATATAGCTCCCATATATATTTTCATCCGATTTTATGTAAATGGTGCACCAACCTCTTCATGTTTTTTTCAGAATAAAATGACGTAATCGCGTTTCGCCGTTGGTTAGCGGTTCATAAAGCATATTGGGATATGTGGCTTTGCAAAGGTCGTATGTTGATAAATTGTATTTATATCGCATTTAATTTTTCTTAAATATTTTCTTTACTTAGTAAGCGCAAGTTTTTATAGATATTTACTCCTTGATTACAAAATGGATCCTGTTTTTTAGTTTTTTTATATTAATTAATTTTAAAAACCTTTAAGCCAATGCCGTTGTGGGTTGCGGGATCAGATGACTTTTAACACAAAGGCCATGGTTTGTATAATCATGAATTCGTGCAGATTTTGTATCTGAAAACAACAACAGCAGCAACAGCTACAACAACAATTGTAATAACTGCAAACAATAAAACGTAGTAGCTGATGTGCTGTGGTTAAAAGTTCGTTAAGCGTTGAGCTATCACTCACTCGTAGATTGTCAGACATTTTCAGTGGCGTAACACATGCCACTGAAATTGTCGTACGTAGCACGTACGTGATTTAATTAAGTGTGTGTGTGTGGTCTGCAAGCTATTTTCAGGGCTTCTAAAAGAAATATAAAAGAAACCGAAAATAAAAATTACAATAAATTAACTAGGGACCTTTTACAAATATTTTCAAGTACATAATAGGTGAATGTAATAATTTAATATTTATACCATACATAACTATGTTGTCAGGGTATTATATCCCCAAGAGTTTGTAACGTCATATCTCGACTAACTGAGTCGATCTAGTCCGTCCGTCCGTCTGTACATTATAATTTGTAAATACAGGCCACAGTTATGAACCAATCTTCACGAAATGTAGGATGGGTTCAGCATGTAGGGCGGGTTCTGGCCAATGAATTTTGTACTCTATAGCGTATATATTTACCTCTGTAGAACATAGACCCGAGAAGTTGATAGTATATCCAAGAGGAGTGGCTGATTATTAGATAATAATATTGGGATGAAGTGGGCAGAAAAATTAATATTTTTGTGTTTTTTTCGAGTCGATCTATAGACTACAATTGAAAACCGAGCATCAAAAAACAACCCACGCTGGAGGGAATCTGGGCAAGTAATTAGAAGGGCTGTACTGAATATTATAAATATTTGTTGACCTCTAGAAGGTCAAAAGGGTGCAAATATCGCGAAATATTACCCAAGCTCAGAATATAGAGCCACATTTTCGTGGAACTTGTGTAGGGCATCATATGGTTGGCCCCATCCGAAAGCAGAATTCAGAAAGGTTCTGCTATGCATTAGTGGAACTGGGAGGGGATTATTTATTATGAGTAGACCTCGGATTTTTGCATATTTTTTATGCTTTATCCGATTGGACTCAAATTTCGTATTTAGGCGTTTCATGCTTTAATTGATCGATATTTGGGGTCATATTTCTCGCATATCGACCTAGCATACCGTGCATATTTTTTACATATTCTTGCATATATTTTGCATATTTATCGCATATCGACCTAGCATACCGTGCATATTTTTTGAATATTTTGCATATTTTAGCATATATTTTGCATATTTTATGCATATATTTTGCATATTTATTGCATATCGACCTAGCATATTTTGCATATTTGGCATATTTTTTGCATATTTTGCATATTTTTTGCATATTTTGCATATTTTTTGCATATTTTGAATATTTTTTGCATATTTTGCATATTTTTTGCATATCTCGTGCATATGCAAAATATGCAAATATGCAAAAAATTAAAAAATATGAACCCTTCAAATAATTCTAAATCCTTTGAAACGAATTTGTGTCCAATCAGAATTTCGATATCTTCATTATTAAAAAATATGCAAAATCCGAGGTCTAATTATGAGTTGCTTCGGACTTGGCACCAAGCTAGACTGTTTGCAAATAGAGAGCAGGACTTCTATAAGAGTGGCATTATGAAGTTACCTGCATATTTGGCCAAATCGGATATTCCGAAGCATGTTAATAAAATCCTATAGATTTCTTTTTCCCCAAACTAATATTTCTCTCAGCATCTGGGGACTGATAAAATTTTCCAACCGACATGGAGGAAAGTATACATTTTGTATTCTTATTTGGTAGTTTTGGTATAGTCCCATATTGACAGTAACGGCTTTTTCAAACGTCACACATCAGTTTTAGTATGTTCAAGGTTCTCGCCTAATTTGAGTGACTGTAGTTTGGTATTTCGTTTTCTTTTGAAAGACTCTTGGAACTCCATTTCATATATAAAAAGTTCGGCAGGGTCGAACTTAACGACGTCTTTATTTGTTGGTATTATTTTCTAATCGAAGTGACTATAATATGGCATTCCAGGTGATCATGGAGATCGAGTGTGCAACAAGAATTTGCAGATTGTTCGGAGAACACCTGTTTTAGATCCCTATAACAAATAATTAAACAAGCATAACCCATTCGAAACTATAACGAAATAACTACGAATGTTTTAGGTAATAATAAATTAAAAAATAATAATAATTTAAAAAATTATTTTAAAATCTATTCCTTAAGTGTATATATAATTTTGAAATCCTACATCTAGCTCAGATCCGTATAGATTACTTTACAAAAAAAACGCATGATTGTCCAAATTTTAAATGAACTACCACACATAATTTTTGGTAATTGACCGTATGTTTAACAATGTTTTATTTGCTCTATAATATAACACTAATTCCGAAGCCTAAAAATCCGAATATTATGCATATCAAAATCTTGCAGCTATGTGGTTCTACAATATCCTAATTCATTATCCGTTACGGTTGAATTAATATTTAGAATAGCATCGCCTTTATGTGGCAGCAACTACTCCGAAAATAAGTTTTTCAAAATTCAATTTATTTATGTCCCGTTCATAGAATCAGCAATAGAATTTTATTCGAGCAAACTAACACATTTTTATTGGTTGCAATTTTAAATTTACATCGTACAAAAAGTTTTGATGACGTTTTTCACAAACACTTTTATGATGTTCCTCTATTCACAATTCAATAACTTTGTAGTTCAATTTACTTCGTGTCATTTTTGTTTGAGTTTTTCGTATATGGATATTTGTGTGTGTCGCAACATCACATATCGCTGGCTTAACGTTAAAAGGCAATAAGTCCACTTTTTCAAAAAATTGAGATTTGATCTTATCTCATTTTTTTCTTTGTATAGTACTTGTAACTGACGGCACTAAGTCCAACTTATCACATGTCACTGACTGTTTTTTTGTCCTTCCCTCGAAATTTTAAAATATGGACATATTGCCTTTATATATTAAACATGCGATATCCAATGTACCTGTATATATGACATTTAAGGTGTAAAAATATGACACTGTACGGAAACGAAACATACATATTAGAAAAGGAACACACGAAGATATATCGAAATATGAACAAGAGTTGAATTGCATATGCCAAGTAATTTGAATTATTTATTGCTTTTGTGGTTGGCCTCTGGTACTGCCAACAAACTTTTCTGCTACAGGAATCAATTTGATTTATGGCACGCGGTCTTAGTATTTGAATAGAAATTTTGCTGCTGGGAAAATTTTCTTGATGGTATCTATGGGCATTGACATGCGGATAGAATTAACTTAAACAAGTGAAAAAGCGTTAAGTTCGGCCGGGCCGAACTTTGGATACCCTCCACCATATATATACTGACAGGTACTAGAAATGAAAATACAGGGAACATATCAAAAAGTGGACCTATACCAACATTTCTAAAAACGGATTATGTATACCTTAATACAAATTGCAGAAATTTATTTAAAATTTATTTATAATGGATAATTATACCCTCAGCATTATGGCTAATGAGGGTGTATACACTTTAACACGGTGAAAATGTGCCTGAATGTGGTTCCAGACCCCATGTTTCTTTGGACCAAATCCGTTTCAGAAAATTTATATTTCATCCAAACTTTGCCCATCTTACTATTTCTCCAAACTTAGTTCAAATTCGAAGATGGGGAAAATCGGTCCACTCCTTCTGGAACCTCCACACAGAGACTAGGTCTAAACACGGCTATAGTTCATTATCGAACCTTACGTTCTAATTTTTTATCTCGCTATCCTCCGCAGGTGAAATGATTACAACAGAGTCTTAGAACCAGACTCAAAACGCGGAACAAATCAGATAACTATTCTAATATAAAAAGGGGGTTATATGGGGACTACCCCAAAAAGGGGGCGAATATTAAAAATTTTTGGAAGGGAGATTTGTTACCATATACGACTACAAAATACCAAATTGCAGCAAATTCGATTGAAAAACGCGCTCAAGAACCCCAAAATACCGAAAATTGGGGGTACCCTTATATGAGGGCTATCCGAAAAAATTGACCTATACTTATAATTTTCTGTGGAGATGTATGCTACGCAATAGGAACTTAAAGTACCAAATTTCAGCGAATTCATTTGAAAACGGGCTCAAGAACCCCAAAATACCGCAAAATTGGGGGTACCCTTATATGGGGGCTATCCGAAAAAATTGACCTATACTTATAATTTTTTGTGGAGAGATTTTCTACGGAATAAGAACTCAAAGTACCAAATTTTAGCGAATTCGGTTGAAAAACGCGCCCAAGAACCCTAAAATACTGAAAATTGGGGGGGGGGGGTACCGTTATATGGGGGCTACCCGAAAAAATTGACCTATATTTATAATTTTTAGTATAGAGATTTGCTAACCAATAAGAACTCAAAGTACCGAATTTCAGCGAATTTTTTCGAAAAATGCGATCAACCCCCCCAAAATACCGCAAAATTAGTGGTACCCTTATATGGGAGCTATGCCTAAACGTGGACCGAAAAAGCCCATCATCGAACTTGACCTGCCTGCAGACAAAAGACGACTCTATGCAAAATTTTGGCGATCTATCTCAATTCGTTTAGACGCTAGAGTGATTACAACAGACAGACAGACGGACATGGCTATATCGTCATAGAATTTTACGCTGATCAACAAAATATATACTTTATAGGTTCGGAAATGATATTTCGATGAGTTACAAACGGAAAAACAAAATTAAGATACCCTCCATACTATGGTGGAGGGTATAAAAACGCCGTAAAATGCCAATAAGTTTGAGTAAGCCGCTATTTGTATACCCTGCACTATAAGGACTCAAATAAAGGATACGAATTATATTAGTATATACATTTTTGAAAAATATTAAAAACATATTTTTCATATTTGGACATATATCTTAAGCAAGGAGGTATTTCGTAGTACTGTTACTGTGCAAAAAATACATACACAAATCTCAAAAATAAATTAAATGACTGAAATTTCCTTACTTTGTAACTGATGAACACATTAATTAATTATTTTATATAAACAAAATTCAACAAATATTATAAAACATTATGACTCAATTTATCGCCATAAGAGCATTGTAATCTTAGATTCAGACACTGATATAATTTAACACCAATGCCCTGGGGGGAGAATGACAACGACAAATATTCTCAGATTAATCGCATCATTGTTTCACAGTAAACAATCATAAAGATTGCTGCTACTGCTTGTCTCTTCAGAGTAAATGATTAATTATTTCAGGTAATCCCATAAAACGGAACGTCAAAACAATAACAACATGGTGAATGGATTTTTGTTGAGCATTTTAAGCTAAACGCATTTATTCTCACAGGCAAATTTACTTGATGCTTAAAAATGTATAAATCAATAAAGTTAATTTTGATTTAAAGTAATTTATTTTTATGAGAACGTGTCCAGTATGGAATGTTCAAAAGTAGACTATATGATATGATGCCATACAACACTTTGGGTCTGTACAAAAGATGCACATAGGATTCATATTGTAACATATCACTAGTTAGACACAACTATGAACTAACAAATCCACTTCGCACTTTTGACTGGCTGATGTTAATTCTGTAACCAGTATTTTTCTTCACTACTAAGCCTCCATAGTCCGGACTTTGGGAAGTACGTTCTCTACACCTTATGAGGAGGTGGCCCCTCTGTCGGCAGGGGCGGGAGTGAGTGGTGTGGGAACGTTCGAAAAAAGGTAGAGTATTGTAAATACAGTTTTAAACCAACCTATAAAACATCTTTCTCCAATTATTTTGGTTCTTTAAAAACCTTTCGGTACAATAGACATAATATCATTAGAAGACAATTGACATAAAATCGGATGAAATTAAAAAATTTGCTACATTACAGTAATATAAATTGCTACATTACAGTAAAATCCAACGAAATTATATGTGCAAGATGAACTAGTTTTAACAAATTTCGTTCTTGGGGCAAATAAATTACTATAAGCAAATTTCATCCATTTCGGATCATAAATGTGGTCGGTACACTGTTTTCAATAATACGTGAACAGACTGACAGACGGATAGTCATTAACCTTGTTAGGTTGTTAAAACAATTGTTATACCCTCTACCATAAGGTGGAGTCATACAATTTGTTATTTTATTTTTTCGTTTACAACACCTCTGTTTAATCATGATAGAGGTCGCAATAATTTAAATAGAGCTCTGATAGATAGAGCACAGGCATTGGTAATACCTCTACACGTACCTCTAGCACGTTTGGTACTGCAAATAGGGCATATCGGGCCACGTTTTGGTGTATTCTCTATGCCCAATATTGGGTATTTTGAAATCGTTGGCACAATTTACATTCGAATTGACTGTAATTTAGTGTTTTGGGTTGCAAATGTATAGCGAACCTCACTAATAAAAACGATTAATATTCAACCAATTAGCGGGTTAGCCCATATATAACGGTACCCCCAATACTCGATATTTTTAGGGTTACTTGTCACGTTTTTCATATTTTGGATAGTAAATGTATAACTGGCCTCTACAGTACCACCACCAACACCTTAATAGACAAACTTGTAGTATTTTTGGTTCTGAGAATCCTGCAGAGAACCAATGTTTTGCAAGAGTTCTCGTGGATACCATTTAACTAACTTGGGATAAAAAGGCAGCACATATTCAAGCCAATCATGAATATCAAATGTGTAATGTTTTTCTTTGAATTTTGAGAATTAAACCTGAAAGAAAAAATTAGATTAGAAAATCATATTTTTATTAAGTATATATTAGTTAAATTCTGTATTTTATTCCATTGTTTTACCTTTTATTACTATTAAAAAATCCAACCATACTACAGACATAAGCACCAATAATGTCCCAATAATGGCATACACTTTTCACCCAAACCATTCATACCCATACAACAACACTGTGGTATTTGTGGTTATTTTATCATTCATTGCTTAGACTTATTTCCACGAATCACAGAGCGGTCCTTTGTTTAACTACGGATTTGTATGTTTGCCATCAAGAATGCACGTGTCCTATCGTCTTAATATGTTCGTGGTAACCCCGAACATGCACAACAAACCAAGAGATGTGTCTTGTAACGAAGGATTAGACGCCTGTCGTACAGCTAAACACGCGCCTGTACTTCGTTACAGCGTTAAATGCAACGACATCAAATAAAAGTGATAATAATTAAAAAAAGAAAAAATAAATAATTGAAAGGACATGTAACTGTACCCGCTAAATGAAGGTAATAAATTCTGTACAAAATAAAAACAAAACATGTAAGACATGTCAGAACAGATTAATTTACTCATAAAAATGATAAGCACAAAACAGAAATAACCAGTGAGCGGAGCAGTATAGTCGGACGGGGCCGACCATACGTTACCCTACACAACTACCACGAAACTCAAATTTTCTGCGGCAATATTTCGTGATATTTGCACCCTCTTGCCCGATTAGTGGTAAACAGCTCATCTTCCTCACACTGACATATTTTCCGAATATTACGAGTATTCAGTACAGCTATTGTCCAGATTCCCTTCACCGTGGCTTGTGTTGTGATGTTCGGCTTTCATTTGTGGTCTATAGATCGACTCGATAATAACACAAAAAATTAAGTTTTCGGTCCACTTCATTCCAAAATTATTATCTGATCATCACGGAAAATTATAGGCGTTGTCCTTGACCATAACTGGAACCTCATGGAACATTTCAAAGCGATCAGCGCTATAGTTCCGCTCTCTAGAATGATAATGGGTTACTAAATAATATACGAATACGGAGATACCTGTAAATATTTAGGTGTAACTCCCACATCCGAGCAAATACATATAATTGGTATAAATTTAAAGGTCAACCAATCCTCTTGGATATAATATAAACTTATCGGGTCTATGTCATTCAGGAGTAAATATATACGCTATAGAATAAAAATTTTGTCATTTTTCACACAAAAGTCAGGGTCCATTTGACCCGCTAAATATTGACCGATCTTTATGAAAACAGGCATGATTATTCTTTGGCCTGATCCCCTTCTCCATGGAAAATTTCACGATGTTTGGGCCATTATTGCGGCCTCTGGAGCGACCAGAAAAAACGACAAAAATTTAGTATTTGGTCCATTTCATCCCCTAAATATTAATCGATCTTTCCCAAAAACAATAGAGGTCTTCATTGGACAGAACCCATCCTACATGCAAAATTTCGTGAAGATTGGTCCATAACGGTGGCCTGTATCGTGTTTACAAATTATAATGGACGGACGGACGGACACACATGTCTAGATCGACTCAGCTAGTCGAGATATGACGATCGGTATACTTAAAGGTGGGCCTAGGACCAATATTTCGCGGCGTTACAAACTTTTGGGGCTGCACAAAGCTATAATACCCTGACAACATAGTTGTGTAGGGTGTAAAAATCATGACAGACGGATTAGAACTATAGTATGCAAATATGCATATAAATGCATATAAATGATACCCTTCACCACTATGGACATATTTAAAAGATGCATCCTAACAGAAGGGCCATTAACATGAAATTGGGTCAACTAAAATATGTGACTTTTATCTAAATGTGAATCGCCTTAGATCAATCCATAAACATGTTCATAGTTACAATGGGACAAAATTATGTAAATGGATTTAATGCAAATATCAATCGTGCACCCGTTGAATACTCGGAACACGAAGTCGGTTTGAACTATATATGGGCTACATCCTGTACTTCCACACGCAACTACGTCATTCTATTCTGAAAAAAACATGAAAAGTATGTGTAAAATTTACATCAAATCGGATGAAAATAGATATGAAAGCTACATCCAAATATGAACGGATTCCAACGATACTTGTCACAGTTTAAGTTAGACTAATTTATGCACGTTTTGTTCCTAAGAGACATATTTTGGGTCCTACTTAAAATCGGACGAAACCATATAAGGCTATATCTAACTTGGGAAAATTCCAACAAAACTTAACACACGTTTGGCAAAACTATCTTAAGTTAGCTGTGCAAAATTTTGTGTAAATCTGAACCGATTTTCACGAATGGTGTATTCTCTATGCCCAATATTGGGTATTTTGAAATCTTTGGCACAATTTACATTCGAATTGACTGTAATTTAGTGTTTTGGGTTGCAAATGTATAGCGAACCTCATTAATAAAAATTATTAATATTCAACCAATTAGCGGGTTATATAACGGTACCCCCAATACTCGCTATTTTTGGAGTTAATGGTCACGTTTTTCATAGTTTGGATAGCAAATGTATAACTGTCCTCTACTGTACCACCACCACATTGTGGTTATGTTAATAGTCAAACTTATAGGATTTTTCTGAGAATCCTGCAGAGAACCAATGTTTGCAAGAGTTCTCGTGGATACCATTTAACTAACTTGGGATAAAAAGGCAGCACATATTCAAGCCAATCATGAATATCAAATGTGTAATGTTTTTCTTTGAATTTTGAGAATTAAACCTGAAAGAAAAACTTAGATTAGAAAATCATATTTTTATTAAGTATATATTAGTTAAATTCTGTATTTTATTGTAATTCCAACGATACTTGTCACAGTTTAAGTTAGACTAATTTATGCACGTTTTGTTCCTAAGAGACATATTTTGGGTCCTACTTAAAATCGGACGAAACCATATAAGGCTATATCTAACTCTGGACGGATTCCAACAAAACTTGACACACGTTTGGCAAAACTATGTTAAGTACGTTGTGCAAAATTTTGTGTAAATCTGAACCGATTTTCACGAATCCTCACACACATCATTCTAGACTTAATTCAGTACGCTATGCCAAATTTCGTCAAAATCGAAAGAAATGTAGGGACTTTGGTACACCATTTACATTAAATTAGGCGAAAATATATATGAGAGCTATATCTAAATATGAAACGATTTCCACGGGTTTATCTAGGGTTTATATAGTACGCTATCCCAGATTTCGTGCAAATCGAAGGATATATAGGGACATTGGTACAACATTTACATTAAATCGGTCGAACATATATATGCGACCTATATCTAAATCTGAACCGATTTTCAAGAAATTTTACACACAACATTATAGACCTAATTTATTACGCTAGGGACTTTGGTGAACCATTTACATTAAATCGGTCGAACATATATATAGGGGCTATATTTAAATCTGAACCAATTTTCAAGAAATTATACACACATAATTCTACGCTGAATTCAGTACGTTATGCCAAATTTCGTGCAAATCGGACTTTGGTGAACCATTTACAATAAATCGGTGGAACATATATATGGGACCTATATCTAAATCTGAACCGATTTTCAAGAAATTTTACACACATCATTCTAGACCTAATTCATTACACTATGCTTAATTTCGTGTAAATCGAAAGATATATAGGGTTTTTGGTGCACCATTTACATTAAATCGGTCGAAAATATATATGGGAGATATATCTAAATCTGAACCGATTTGTCCCAATAGGGTTCGTCCTTGGGCCGAATAAGTGACCTATGCCAAATTTTATCCAATTCAAAACATAAATGCGACCAGTACTTTGTTTACAATTTAACATGGACAGACAGACGGACGGACGAACATGCATAAATCGACTCAGAAAGTGATTCTATGCATATTCTCAAAAGGAACCATGGGTATATCTCGAATCCTTTTGCCTGTTACAAACATATGCACAAAGACATAATACCCTGTACCACAGTGTGGTGAATGGTATAATGATGTTTAACCAGTGAGCGGAGCAGACGGGGCCGACCATATCACGGGGGCGACCATATGATACCCTACACAACTTCAACGAAAATCTGACTTTCTGTGGTTCTATATTATAAACATGGGCTTTATATCACGATATTTGCGCCCTTTTTACCGACTAGAGGTCAGCAAATATTATTAATATTCAGTACAACCCTTCTAATTACTTATCCAGATTTCCTTTACCGTGGGTTGTGTTGCGATGCTCGGCTTTCAATTGTGGCCTATATATCGATTCGAAAAAACACAAAAAATAAAGTGTTCGGTCCACTTCATCCCAATATTAGTATCTGATCATCACCGAACATTATAGGCGTTGTCCTTGATCACACCTTGATCCTCATGGAAAATTTCAAAGCGATCAGTGCTATATTTCCGCCCTCTAGTATGTTAAACGGTTACGAAATAATATCTGAATACGTAAGCACCTGTACATATTTAAGGGTAACTCCCACATTTAATGTAAATATTTAAGGGTAACTCCCCATAAAAATTTTGTAATTTTTCACACAAAAGTCACGGTCCATTTGACCCGCTAAATATTGACCGATCTTTATCAAAACAGGCATGCTTATTCTTTGGACCGATCCCCTTCTCCATGTAAAAATTCGCCAATAGGGGTCTTCATTAGCCAGAACCCATCCTACATTTCGTGAAGATTGGTCAATAACTGTGGCCTGTATCGTGTTTACAAATTATAATGGACAGACGGACGGACGGACACACATGTCTAGATCGACTCAGCTAGTCGAGATATGACGATTGGTATACTTAAAGGTGGGTCTAGGACCAATAGACCGTTACAAACTTTTGGGGTTGCACAAAGCTATAATACCCTGAAAACATTGTTGTGTAGGGTATAATTATATAGGGTCTACCTTGAAACTTGGATTAATATTAATAAGTTGTTGTACGGACATGTGCTTAAAGTATGTCATTTGTATATTCAGAGTAAAGTTCACATATGTACATATTATTTAAAATTTTAAAAAAATCAATCAATTTCTGCATATTATTTTTTACATATTATAATATCAACTATATGTATTGCATATGTAAACAAATACGTATTTTTATTATTCAAATGACATCTGTGAACTTCTCTTGAATGCAAGTGTCAATGGCTTAGACTAATAATTTGCTAATTTGGCACTGCAATTTATTCTATTGTATCTATCATTAAGTTATTTCACAGTCTATTGGCTATCGGAGTTGACATTGAACGGACGACTGCTCTTTGAATATTTATAGCAATGTTTGTAAATTGGTCAAGACTGCAAAATAGGAGATTATGTCTACTAAGAAAACAACAAAAACTAACACACAAACAGGCACACACACACTTACTTAGTATGCCTTGGCAGTAATTATTTGTCCATTCATCCGTTAAGTCTACTACTTCACGCTTAGACATACATAATTTGGAATGTGCTAATTGTTCTTGACATTTTGTTATTCTTCTGAAGCCAGCACGGCCACCCTTTGTATTCTCTAAGCTGTTGACATTAGCATTGCTTACAAATTGCCTGGAGCACAGTATGGAATGGCCTTTAAATGTCGACATGACATTCCATGGAAGGAGCACAGATTGCTACAGTTAATGCGCTGTCTTTGTTCATAATTAATTTGTTTTTAAGGCAATAATACAAGTGAAACAGTTTTTTTACTGCTCCTTTGTCTTGTACCTTATATGTCAATAGCAGAATTTTATACTGTTTGCATTCTATGCCAAGCTGTCTACAAATTGTTTTACTAATAGCCTACAAGTGTAATCCATTTTACGTCGGTGCTGTTTTGGACAAATTACATCAAAGTGCAAGTTAGTACGAATTACAAGCATCTTATGCTACTTATTGGTTATAGTAAATTTTAGGTGAATCAATCATGGCAAACACTACAACTGAGATTAAAATATTCACATAATTCAATTAACCGGACATGGAGTGTAAGGGTTTATACCCGTAATACAGTACCAAAGGCAATCTATAGGCTTGAAAATTCAAGGTTATGTCCAGATGAGCATTTTTTACCCTCATCCTTGATGCTAATGAGGGCATATACATCTTTCTACGGCAGAGTTGTGCCTAATCGAAGTATTGGTTTTATAGCCCATAATTTATGCGTCAAATCCGTTTCAGGAAATTTGTCCGCCCGTCTGTCGAAAAATATTATACCAACATAGGTATGGTATTAGGTTGCCCCGTAAGTTCTTTCCCCTTTCATACCGATTTGCATATCCCATCTTGATCAAATGCCTATGTACCATTGTCTTGGGAATGTTAGTATCATCCACTATCTCGCGCGCACTATATCGCGAGGGTTTTTCAGCGAACACAGTATTGATAAGGTCCGCATCCGTCGTTACTGGGGGCGACCGTTGGGGTCTTCATCTTGCAAATCAAAATTGCCGGCACTTAATTTCTTAATCCAATTGCGCACGGTCCTAATGGTCGTAGTACCACTTCCGTAAACGGTGTAAATCTCGTTTGCAGTGTCCTTTACACTATTGCCTTTTTAAAACAATGAAGCATAACATGCCGTAAATGCTACTTTTAGTTCTCCATATTGAACGGGGCAGAACAAATTTAAAAGAGGTTTTGTCACCAACGAAACGTACTTTGAAAGAGCTCTGGGACGACTGAAACCGATGCCATAAACATCTAAGAGATAAGCCTGCCTGTTTATATAAGCATAGCCAGTCAGACTCATTCACAGAGTGTCGCTGAAGAAACTTATGGGACAACCTAATATTTACGTATGATGGAAACTGCAACAGTAATACACGTGGATAAAGTTTAAACAAGGGTATATCAAATCCTACCTCTTGGTCTAAATTTTGTACAAAATTAAAGTTGAAACATGGAGGTAGATCATGTCGGATAATATCTTGTTTATTTTCGTTAAGAAATAAAAGCGTTTTAATACCCTTTAACAACTCGTGGTAGAAGGAAAAGGAAACGAAATATACACATAGTTACCTTTCCAAATACGCACAGAATTACTTTCTACGTCGATTTATACATGTCCTTCCGAATTTGATGAAATTTGTTGCAGCTTATTTATATTTCCCAAGGACAAATCCTATTGGATTCATATTTAAATATAGATTCATATTTAGATATAGCTCCCACAAATAGTTTCGTCCGATTTTACAATGACACACGAAAGTCCTAATATTTGTCCAATTGATTTGTGCAGTGTACCATATTAAGGCTAGAATGATGTGTATACAGATTAGTCGCTACGCTGGTCGTTTTCTTGTACCGTGTCAGGAACGGTCATCAGCAATACCGCCATGTTTATTTAACCAGATCTGCTCCTACTTGTAAAACTTCGGGTAATAAACAATGAACGTATATGTAGCTTCTGTGTAACTCTATTATTTTCAATCTCAAAACTCATCAAATCAATATGATGCAACAAAATTCAATAACAGGAGGTAATTCTTAAGGGTATTGAAAAATTGTTGTGGTTGTTTTTTTTTTTTTTGGGTTTCTGGTGCAACGTGTACATACATGATGATTCCTTTCATGGACATGAAGTAGAATCATCAATAACGCCCGAATCGTATTATTCTTTAATTTGCAATGAAAACAGTTACCTTCACATGAGAACTTACACAAGTTATATGCTGATATTAAGCATTCTAAAAGGAGTGTAATCGAATTTATGTTCGATTTCTTTTATTTCATTCCCATGAAAATCGCTAGTCGAGAATAATAAAACTATAAATGATATAGTAGCAATAAAACTGATTTGCTAAAGGTGTTTTTTATGTCAACATTAATTAAAGTTTATATGTATTATAATAACTTCTAAGGCAATTCTAATTTTAATCCGACTTGGAAAAATATTTTGTACATATGATATTATTATTAATAATAATCATCATATTATATGGCGGCTGTATAGACTGTCATAACACATCGATTAATAATTAAGGTCCTGTAAAATATTTGATAGTCTCAAATCGCTTATTAGAGGCTGTATGTTCAAAAATTTTTGTTGAACAGTTAAATGTAGATTATTCGCTGAAATCTATATATTAATAAAAGAGTAAAGTGATAGAATGACTGATTGTCTGATTGACTTAACGATTCATCAACGCCCAGACGAAATGGCTGAAGCTAGAATCTTAACATTTTGGGCGAGGGTCACTCTTGGTCCAAAGGTGACAGATTGGGTTGGGTTTTAGGAAATTCGTACAAGAACGGTACAAAAAGTACTAAATGTGATACCATTTGTATATGTCGAACCAGTAGAGCTAGAACTCTTAAATTTTAAATTAGGGGCACTAATGGAGTGTAGAATAGACATAACAAAGCGTGTATGGACATTCGAACTATAAGTATGCGAAAAGTACTAAAATGTACTAAATTTGGTACAATTTCGTAACATGTGAATGAATAGAGCTAAAAATTTTAAATTTGGAATGCTAGTTAGGGTTGTGATGTAGGGTCTATTTAAGGAACTGGCTTTGTACTCATGTGTACGAAAAGTACTAAATGGTACTATATTTGGTACAAATCTAATTTGGAAGTACAAATCTAATTTGGAAGTACAAATCTAGCTGGAATCCTGAAATTTCATATTAACATTACAGTCGGAGTGTATGATTGGATATGTACGTAATTTTGGAATTTTTTGTGCGAAAATTACTAAATCGTACTATAATTGGTACAATTTGGATTTGGGAGAACCGATAGAGAGGGAACAATGAAATTTGGAGTCAGGATCACCGTAGGGGTGCAGGATTGGGATCAGGATTAACTTTAAGAAATTAATACTTATTGGTACTAAATTTGAATTTTAGGTGAACCAATAGAGTTAGAATCATGAAATTTGGATTTAGGATCGGGGTGGGACTAAATATGGATTTGGGTGAACCTTTAGAGCTCGAATCATGAAAATTGGTACTAAATGGTACTCAAATTTAATATATGAACGATATTAATGGGTGGATTGTTAAGTTTTTCTGACATATGCAGTTTCCTGTGAAAATAAAACAAAATAATATATAATTACATGTATAAATATTTCCTACATTCGCTAACGAAGTAGCGGGCATATGCTAGTATTTACGTTAAATCGGACAAGAATGTAGAAACAGATTTAAGACACAAATAGTACACATCATTCTAACTAATTTGATACCCATATTCGGACAAGCGTACGGTTTTTATCAATTTAACTTGCCAGAAAAAGTATTTGTACACATTCAACTTAACATTTCAAAGAAAGAAATATGTAAATGATGGTATATTATCTTTTACATAATTCTTTCGTCCGATTTTATGCAAATGATGAACCAAATTTTCAATGTTTATCCAATTGAAACGAAATTTTAAATAGCGTTCCTATTAAGCCTGGAAGCTTGATTTACATTTCGTTGAAATCGTTGCGGTTCCCCACTTTTGAACTTATATTACTAGTTTTTTATGGTTCATTATATATAAGAAACTATATATAAAAGACATATTTGTCCGTATAGGAATGCCAGCTTTTCAATATGTTATGGACTTCTTGTAAAATATAGTACGGCTGCACTTAATGTCTCATTTCTTCAGAGCAGATTACTCTGCGAAATAACATATTTGGTTTTTTCATTATCTATTTTGTAATATTACAAAAATATTACATTTCATTATATAATTTGAACTTGTTCGTTGTTAGAGTACTATTAAAACATTCGCAGAACAATATAATCCCATTCTTTCATCACGTAACTTTGCGATTACACAATTTTCCAGCAACCAAGCTCAAGTGTATGCACGTGGGAAAATGTGTTTGCAGGTGTGGAAAATACCAAAAATTCTATGACTGAATCAGGTCAGTGGAAAAACAAAATATTTCATTTACATGTCCAGTTTCGACGGAGTTGAGTTGTAATTTCCGAATATCCACACACAAACACACGCACACCATCACATTTCTTGTCATAATCATGAATGTACAACATTTACAAATTGGATTTCTGCTAACAATTTAAATGTAAAACCAATTAAACGACTGCCAAATCTAAATGTGATATCCTTTACATGGTAAATATTGAATTTGAAATTGCAGTTAAAATTTGGTATTGAACAATAATGCCATTACAGCATCAATCCAACGAAAATGATTGTATGCAAGACTTTAAATTTTTCGATTCTATTCCGGGAACAGTGTAATCACATTAACGAAGTGACCCTGCCTGCGGGCAACACAAGCAAAATACTGAAATATTTATATATATATATATATATATATATATTCGGTTAAGTGAAAACGCGAAACTCGTTGCTCTCAAACGAAGTTTTCAATAAATACCTTACAAATTGAGGAAGAACTTGTTTTTCTTAGACATTTGAATGGATGGCTGGAAAAATGTGACACAAAATTTTAGGGTTGCACATACAAATTTTAATGAATTTCATCGCCCTTGCAAATATTCTATTTTTTCTCTTAAACGGTGCTCGTTTCATATATATTTGTGTTTATACCCTTCACCACACTGTGGTACAGGGTATTATGTCTTTATGCATATGTTTGTAATAGGCAAAAGGAAACGAGATAGACACATGGTTCCTTTTGAGAATATGCATAGAATCACTTTCTAAGTCGATTTATACATGTCCGTCCGTCCGTCTGTCCGTCTGTCTGTCCACGTTAAATTGTAAACAAAGTACAGGTCGCATTTATGATCCGACTTGGATGAAATTTGGCATAGGTCACTTATTCGGCCCAAGGACGAACCCTATTCAAATTAGGAAAAATCGGTTCAGATTTAGATATAGCTCCCATATATATATATATATATATATAACCGATTTAATGTAAACGGTCCCTATATATCTTTCGATTTGCACGAAATTTGGTACAGCCTAATCATTTAGGTTTAGAATGATGTCTGGCAAGTTTCGTGAAAATCGGTCCAGATTTAGATATAGCTCCCATATATAGTTTCGTCCGATTTCATGTAAATGGAGCACCAAAGTCCCTATATATCTTTCGATTTGCACGAAATTTGGTACAGCCTAATCATTTAGGTCTATAATGATGTCTGCCAAGTTTCGAGAAAATCGGTCCAGATTTAGATATAGCTCCCATATATAGTTTCGTCCGATTTCATGTAAATGGTGCCCAAAGTCCCTATATATTTTTTGATTTGCAATAAATTTGGTACAGCCTAATCATTTAGGTTTAGAATGATGTCTGCCAAGTTTCGTGAAAATCGGTCCAGATTTAGATATAGCTCCCATATATAGTTTCGTCCGATTTCATGTAAATGGTGCCCCAAAGTCCCTATATATCTTTTGATTTGCACGAAATTTGGTATAACGTGCTGAATTAAGCCTAGAGTGATGTATGCCAAGTTTGGAGAAAATCGGTCCAGATTTAGATATAGCTCCCATATATAGTTTCGTCCGATTTCATGTAAATGGTGCCCAAAGTCCCTATATATCTTTTGATTTGCAATAAATTTGGTACAGCCTAATCATTTAGGTTTAGAATGATGTCTGCCAAGTTTCGTGAAAATCGGTCCAGATTTAGATGTAGCTCCCATATATAGTTTCGTCCGATTTCATGTAAATGGTGCCCAAAGTCCCTATATATCTTTTGATTTGCAATAAATTTGGTACAGCCTAATCATTTAGGTTTAGAATGATGTCTGCCAAGTTTCGTGAAAATCGGTCCAGATTTAGATATAGCTCCCATATATAGTTTCGTCCGATTTCATGTAAATGGTGCCCCAAAGTCCCTATATATCTTTTGATTTGCACGAAATTTGGTATAACGTGCTGAATTAAGCCTAGAGTGATGTATGCCAAGTTTGGAGAAAATCGGTCCAGATTTAGATATAGCTCCCATATATAGTTTCGTCCGATTTCATGTAAATGGTGCCCAAAGTCCCTATATATCTTTTGATTTGCAATAAATTTGGTACAGCCTAATCATTTAGGTCTAGAATGATGTCTGCCAAGTTTCGTGAAAATCGGTCCAGACTTAGATATAGCTCCCATATATAGTTTCGTCCGATTTCATGTAAATGGTGCCCAAAGTCCCTATATATCTTTTGATTGACACGAAATTTGGCATAACGTACTGAATTAAGCCTAGAGTGATGCCTGACAAGTTTGGAGAAAATCGGTACAGATTTAGATATAGCTCCCATATATAGTTTCGTCCGATTTGATGTAAATGGTCCACCAAAGTCGCTAAATATCTTTCGATTTGCACAAATTTTGGCATAACGTACTGAATTGAGTCTAGAATGATGTCTGCCAAGTTTCGTGAAAATAGGTCAAGATTTAGATATAGCTCCCATATATAGTTTCGTCCGATTTCATGTAAATGGTGCCCCAAAGTCCCTATATATCTTTCGATTTGCACTAAATTTGGTACAGCCTAATCATTTAGGTCTAGAATGATGTCTGCAAAGTTTCGTGAAAATCGGTCCAGTTTTAGATATAGCTCCCATATAAAGTTTCGTCCGATTTCATGTAAATGGTGCCCCAAAGTCCCTATATATCTTTCGATTTGCACGAAATTTGGTACAGCCTAATCATTTAGGTCTAGAATGATGTCTGCCAAGTTTCGTGAAAATCGGTCCAGATTTAGATATAGCTCCCATATATAGTTTCGTCCGATTTCATGTAAATGGTGCCCAAAGTCCCTATATATCTTTTGATTGGCACGAAATTTGGCATAACGTACTGAATTAAGCCTAGAGTGATGTCTGCCAAGTTTGGAGAAAATCGGTCCAGATTTAAATATAGCTCCTTTTTATTATATATTGATTTTAAGTAATTGACGTACTAAGGAATCAGTAGGAACAAAACGTTCTGAAATTAGTATAACCTAGCCTGTGACAAGTTTGTTTGACATCGCTCAATATTTGGATAGAGCTGCCATATATATTTTCGCCCGATTTCAAATAAATTTGGCATCAAACTCCTCATGTTAGTCAGATTGACATCAAATTTTGCACAACTTACAAAATTGAGCATAGAATTACGCAGTTGCGTTTTCTAGAAGTACAGACATAGCCCAACGGATGACCTATTTATATTTGTTTGAAGTCGATTTACATACTTTATGGATATATCCAGGTAGATTCACATTTAGATAAATATCACATATTTTATTTCATCCAATTTCATGTTAATAGTCCTGTTCAATATACCCATAGTGTTGAAGGGTATCATATAGTCGGCCCCGTCCGACTTTACTACTTTCCTTACTGGTTTTCAATCTAATTTGTTTTTTAGGTTCTCTTGGGGTTTCAAATTTTTCTACTAAAAATTTTCAATATCTTTTTACGTTTCACATAGCTCCCATATAACAGTACCATCCCATTTTCGATATTTTCAAGGCTTTGTCTGAGTTTTTTCACCGAATTTTTGTGACTGTATTTAGACATTCCGTGATATTGGAGGGAAAAATTATTTTTGGCAATAAAATGTCTATATAGGTTCGAGTTTTATACAGCCCTTGCCTAAACCCTTATTAAGTTTTTAGCCGAATTTTCTCATTAAAGTGGCTAAAATTTCTCATAGTGGATTCTCGGAGAAAATCCCTGTTTTAACATAGCTCCCATATAAGGTTAGCACCCTATTGCCATATTTTTAAAGGTTTCTACAGCATTTTCTGATTTTAGTGCCTGTAATTTCCGAATTTCTTATCACAGTGACTATAATATGTCATATTTTGTTCTTGGTGAAAAAAACTTCTTTCCAAAAATTATATGTTAATGTTTTCAAACAAGCCCAATACTAATGTCCTGTTTAATTTCCCATATAAAACTTCCGACCAATTTAAGGAATTTTGAAAAATAGTGTTGGCGGTTTATTTGGGATACCATTTGTATTTTGTTTTTGCAAAATAGTCAGGCTGAATCCCAGTTTGTTGTTTTTATAAAAAAACAACTATTTATTAGATGTGACAACACACAACAGTGGGAAAGGTGTGGTATTGTTTGTAAATGCCTTGTTAACCTCGAAGTGAGGCTCCAGCGAAATTCTCATGCAGTTTATGTCGTTGGTCAGCTAAGTACTTCGCTTTGTTACAAGAGACATTTGGGTATGAAAGGTTTTTTGTATAGAAGCAATAGCTTCTGGGGAGAATATCCCAACAAAAAAACTAAGGGAGCTGATGAGGATCAGTGGCGTGATCCGAAACTATAGTCTTCCCTGCCTTACCCCTCGGCAAACAATGCCATACATTCCCCACTAATAAATAGTTGTTTTTTTATAAAAACAACAAACTGGGATTCAGCCTGACTATTTTGCAAAAACAAAATTTTGAAAAATTCTAAAACCTTATCTTAAAATCCTAAAAGAAATAATTATATTAATACATAAATGACAAATAATACATCAATTATACATTTAGACAACCCCAAAAAAGGGTATGTCATTTAATTATACAGTAATGTTGTATCTGAGATATACATTTAAACCATTCTACATATGTACGCCCATATGTACATGTGTGAATGTTTTGGGGTCATTTTTTATTCCATACGTGTAGGGAACGAGTAAATTCGAAATAATGCCATTGCTAAATATGTGTCTACTTATCACTCGGATAAATGGTAAACGTGACACTAAGAATATGACAAACATATTTTTCCAGAATACTAATTCATATAATTTGTAATTAACATATGAATAAGTACTATATAATTGAGGCAATTAGTTAGGATATATGGGAAATTACAAAAATCTTTTAAATTCCTTGAAGTTGAGGTTTGCAATGTTATAACTCGCGAAATATGAACATATTGCATATAATTTAAATTCATTTCTATAAAACGAAGTGTTCTTGTCCAAATCTTAAAATATTCGTAATAAATAATAAGTTGCGTGGAAGCTGTGATGGTGGAAATGTAAAAAAAATTGGTGAAAATGTGTTGAAGCCAACGAGTTTTTTTGTGTTAGTGCCCGATTTGTGGCTAAACTACACAACGCACGCACATGTGATCAGTGACTAAGTTGCAGAATGATAGAATGATTCTAATGTATGATTTTTCGATATAATCACTGCATCCACCCAAAAAGGATGCTGACATTTTGAAGCCGGATTTTCGGTGTTTTTTGAATTTTTCTTATAATTAGGATGCACATCCAGATAATGGACTAAACTAATTATAGGATTGTAGAACTCGTGATTTTGCTTCGTTTAGTGTATATCTCATGAATGTGCTCACCGTAGCTTCTTTGCAATTGGGTTCCAAAGACGAAAATTTGGTGCGTAAATTTTTATAAAAACATATTTTTTGAGTCTAAAATTAAGAAAGTCCATTCAAATTCCGTGGAACCCCGCGTGATTTTAGTTTTTTTACGTGCCGGATCTAATGAGCCCATCCATGTTCAATTCCGCCCAATAAAACGGTGGATATAGGTACCTTGAATGTGGGAAAAACTGCAAAAACTTATTTTGACAAATTCGCGTAAATAATCGCGTTTTTCTTCGAATTGATTTAAGATATAATCATTCTTGTGTTATCATATTCGCGAATGTGTGTGAAAATAGGTCAAAAATACATCGATACGCGAATAATATGCGAATTTTATCCAAAATCGATTGTGGAGGCATATCCGCGGTTCTTAACCGATCCTTTAAAAATAGGTGTCCTTTTGTGTATTTTTATAGGAGATTACTGCAATCGGATGCGCATAAAAATCGTATGTACGTTGCGCCATTTTTAGTAATTTTTAGGGTTTTTGCATAGTAAAGTGCATCGAGCGGCACACTTTGGCCGCTAAATGAAACCTCGAAAAATGCATAATTATTGGAAGAGATTGATTCGGTTTATACGAAAACTTCATGCGCATCAACTGATTTCAACTAATACGCGAATTGCATGCTTTTAAATATTGGTAATTTGTATGTATTTTAACTGCAGTATATTTAGTCATTTTTACAGTCGAAACTGTTATCGGATGAATATACCGATATTTAAAAACCATCTAAAAGAATTTGAAGAAAAAAGCGTCGTATATTTTAGAAGATTAAGGCAAAACCGTATTCCCTTAACCATACTAAAAAATCGAAAATTCAAAAAACATTTCGATTTAATTAAAAAATTAATTCATTTTATTTTCAGATATCTTCATGCTTTTATTTGTTTTTCGCGACAATTTGACCGTAATTAAATGTGATTTGACAAATATGCAAAGAAAACAAATGTGTTTAACCATTTGTGAAGAAATTCGCGAATTACAACAAATAGGAATTAATTTAATTTATATTTGAAATACAAGATTTAAAATCGCTATATCTTTTGTGCGCAGCATCCAAGTTTGTGAACGCGAACATGTTTCGAATCAGCATATTTTTCTTAACCTATGTACCAAAAATCATAAATGTGCTCGCAAAAAAAAATTTCAAATTTTTTTATGGAATTTTAAAAGAATTTTGTAATTTCCCATATATTGCCAATGAAAAACAAAATCTAGAAAAAAAACGTCGAATTAATTTGAAACGGTGCATGCTATTGCATTTTTGCAATATATCTTCTATATATATATATATAAATGAATTGCTGTTCGTTAGTCTCGCTAAAACTCGAGAACGGGTGAACGGATTTTTCTTATCGTAGTCTTGAAATGTTCGTGGAGCTCCAGGGAAGGTTTAAAAGGTGAGAAAAAATAAAAAAACCGCGAAAAAATTTGCAAAAAGTATTTTGCAACATATTTGCATTTTCACGAATTTAGAATCGAACTATTTGGATTGCACCACGACTTAGTTGTTATTTTGATATATTTTTGGCGAAAATCGATAGCTTACATTTGTCAATTATTGAACATTTTCAAAATATTTATTTTTTTTCAATTAGATTGTCATTGTATTGAAAATATTCCATAGAATGCACGTTTTCCATAGAATGCACGTACATTTTAGGACTAATGCAATTTGTTTAAAAATAATAATTATAATGTGAACATGTTGTTCCTTAAAGTACGTGAAATGCCACTATGCCACGTGAAATATCAAATCAGGTCGTATAGGCCTAATCGTTTTTCAAGATCTTTGAACTTATAAACAGAACACCTCGCATATATCCGATTCCAAAAATGTGCAAAAATCTATCATTGAGCTCAGCTGGAAAGAGAACAACTAACAAAAAATCAGCAATATTAGATGTTACCTATTCGTATTGAACATGTCAACTACCTATAACTCTCAGGTTGGAAAACTAAACATTTTCAATACCAAATATCGTAGGAGTAGTAACAATGTATGTGCAAATTTCAGAGCACTGTCTTAAATCGCTTAAATCGTGGAGTGTAGCTTAATATTGGGATATCTTGAATTATATTTGTGAATTATACATCAACAATAATGCTATGCAAGACAACGTTTGCCTGGCCCGCTAGTATATATATATATATATATATTAGGAATAGAAAGAATTATGTAATATTCGACGCAGCTACCCGAGCCTGATCAGCCATAACTTGACAAATAATGGTTTTTAAGTGCTCAAGAGTTGAAAGTATATCGCGTCGATTATCATATGACCAAACACTGCGAATTTATGATAACAGTAATACAACAAGATATAAGCTTCAATAAAACCTTCGAATTAGAGAGCAAACCAAAAAGTGACATTTCCTATACCTTTCGATATATGATTACAATATTTTCAGTAAAAAAATACCACCAATACATAATTAAGGTGTCACAGAAATATATATCTGTTAACAATATAAATGATATAATGATGAACATGTCAAACCCCAGTTCTATCATCTATTTAGTAATAACGACAGCTTGACAATATCCATAAAATAATCCTTTGTAAATCTGTAATTAATATAAAGTAAATTACACATTACATCCAATCGGACTTGAAGCTATATGACAAGCAATACGACGTGATATATTGCGTGCCTAATAAATATATAGTTTTACTCCACGCATATCACTAATGGACAATTTGTTAACATATAATATGTGCGTATAGCAATTCCAAGTGATTTTATATGCACACATCCCGTGAGGTATGTCACAACAAAACATTTCCATAATCATAGGTATTAGACACGGAAAACTTTTATATTAAACGAAATTATATATGGATGTGTGAGTATATAAAAAGACATTACAATAGTGTGGGTAAAAAATGTCAGCCATGTCGATACGCACATATATCTGATCGAATAAGGTTTATATATTTTCACGTACAATAAAATGTTTAAATCAATCGATGCTTAAGGGGACACCCCCGCCCCCCATCCACGGGGTCAAAAAGTTTTTTGACTTACTTCAACTCTACACTAATTCAAGAACATCCCTACAAAATTTCAAGTGAAAACCTCAAGAACTCTTGAAGAAATAGCCGATTTATTCTGTCAGCATCAAGTGGCGGGCACGATAGCTCAAAAACTATTAACCCAATCGATTCCAAATTTTTACACGTTTCTCTGTGAGTGTATAGCTATCGTATGAACTGGGATAAAGCCAATCGGTGAAGAAATTCCTTATTTTTATACCCTTCACCACACTGTGGTACAGGGTATTATGTCTTTGTGCATATGCTTGTAACAGGCAAAAAGTAAACGAGATAGACACATGGTTTCTTTTGAGAATATGCATAGAATCACTTTCTAAGTCGATTTATGCATGTCCGTCCGTCCGTCAGTAGAGGATTTGTGGGGATTCTATGAATATCGTATCAAATTACATAGCAAAGACACAAACCATTCGTGGTGAAGTAGCAAAGACATAGACCATTCGTGGTGAAGTGTAGATGTCGCCCTGTGTGTGTATCATAGACACGAATCAAAAAGTGGTGAATTGCAGATGTTACCCTGTGTATTTGACTAAAATAGTGGTGAATTAGATCGTTGTCAGTAGATGGCCTGTCGTGTATGTAGCATAGACATAAACTTTTTGGTGGTGAGTTGTATGTGCAACCCTGATCTATGTCGTGTTTGTAGCATAGACCCAATCCTTTTGGAGGTGAGTTGTATGTGCAACACTGTGATCTGTCGTGTTTGTAGCATAGACACAATCCTGTTGGTGGTGAGTTGTATGTGTCACCCTGTGATCTTTAAAGTATAGATGTCGCTTTGAAAGATTGGGTGATTCAAAACCTTTTGGTTCTTTAATCCTTTTGGTGGTGAGTTGTATGTGTCTCCCTGTGATCTTTAAAGTATAGATGTCGCTTTGAAAGATTGGGTGATTCAAAACCTTTTGGTTCTTTTATTTAAATTGTGGTTTGGTGAATTATTGATGCTGCCCTGTAGATTCGATAAAAAACTTGTTTTTAAGTTTATTTAATCTGGTTAGCTTTAAAGCAAACTCCTAAAAGTATGCTATGGAAGGGAAAAATTTCAAAATGGAGGTATATGTTCAAGTTTATGGAACATTAGTTCCGTTCCAGAACCTAAAAGAATCTACTCATTTTAGATGTGTTGCAACGTTTTACTCAAAAACCGTTGCTCATCCCTCAAAAACTGGTAAAACATTGAATCAAATTTAAGAGAGCACAAAACAATATGGCGTTCTCTTTGTAAACTTTTTACTCGAATCAAATTTAAGAGAGCACAAAACAATATGGCATTCTCTTTGTAAACTTTTTACTCGAGAAATTTGGCCGAGTATTACTCGGCCATTTTACCCTTTTTGGTAAGCAGGAATGCCTACTTCTGATTGGTTGTTATGTTGATTTTGAAGTATTGCAATCTAATTTTGGCGCACTTAATAGATTTGCGTTCCAGATTTCAAATTATTTTTTACTCTGAGAGCAATTTTGAAATGTTTCCCTTTTACTAGATTTACTATTAAAAAAGTACTGGAAGAGACCAATTGTGATGAAATTAATTAATATTTTGCTCTTTTTTAAAATATGAATATAGACGTCGCTCTGATCGATTAGTTATTTATTTAAATTAGGTAGACTGAAAGCGCGAATTGTGTTTCTTATTCTAAATTATTCAGCATGTTTATGGATTTTTGATTTTCTCTTTAGGGTTCTTTTTCTTAAGTTCGCAAAATTGGTATGTGAGAATATCAATTATCTTTTGTTCGTCAGCATGTTGAACATTTTACATAGGTCAGCATTTAAATTTTATAAAATCCTATTTGGTCAACGCGCTCTTGACCTTGAGTATGGCAATGTGTGTGTGCGTGTGTGTTTCCGTTCGGTTTTAGAATATTGTGAATGGAAACTAAGTGGGCATGCGCGGAGCTTACCGAAATGTTTACAATGGGAAGGGGGAACAGATATGGGAAACAAACTATAGGGACTATTGGGAATAACAACAACAACATGCATGTATCAGTTGTATCGATAAAAATGGTCAGCGGAATTAAAAGACAGACGAATGGTGTTGTATGGTTTTTGATGATAAGATCTATTGGGGAGAATTATGATACGGAGCATAATGAATTTCGCAATCTTATGCAACTATGATAAGGAGTGAATAGGGACGAGGCAGGAACAAATTTACGGAA
>NW_026881664.1:0-35928 GCF_032173495.1 Musca vetustissima | reverse complement strand
ATATTTCATATGTAAATGGTGAATACTGTGTAATTTGTTGTACTATAGTTTTGAATTCCACCTCTATTTCTACATCTAATATCAAGTTTATTACCATTTAGAACTCTTCTTTCGAAATCCATTTTTTATTTTATTACACAGATTAAATATAGATCAGATTTTAGCAAATACGTACAGGTTCCACATTTAGTTTCATTTAGCACTTTTCGAACACATAAGTACCATCACCACCACTAAATTTAGTACCAATTACTTCCAAAACCCCCTTGGTACTTCTTTCTAACTCTCCGTCAGTGACCGACATTCCAAATTTTAGGTTCCCAGCTCTCTCCGTTACTCAAATCCAAATTTAGTGCATTTTCTATTCTATTTACTATTCGTACACATAAATTTGATTTTCCAAAGATGTCGCCATAACATAATACTACACTTTAACAATAATGTAAATTCCAAATCTCTGGGTTCAACCAAATCCAAATTTTGTACCATTTAGTACTTTTTATACTCCTAAGTAAGAATTTCTAAAATTACAACAATCCCACACTCTAACAGTAATCTTAATTCGACCAAAGTCCAAACCGTACCAAATTTAGTACTTTTCGTACTCATACGTATAAATTTCCAAATGTACCTCAATTCTACTTTCAAATAGTAATCGTAAGTCCAAATTTGAGCATTCCAGCTCTGTCTGTTCATTAAAAAACAAATTATACCAGATTTGGTACCATTCTGTACTTTTCGTACCCATATTACAAACCAATCTCAATATTCCAAAACTGCTTTGAAATAGCAATCGTAAGTTCAAATTTAAAAATTTCAGCTCTGTCTGTTCTCCAAATTGTACCAGATTTGGTACCATTCTGTAGTTTTCCTGCACTCCCACAGTAACCTAAGTGGCAACTTTCAGAATTCGAGTTCTTTTTCGTACCCATAAGTACGATTTTCCAAAACTAACTCAGTCATGCACTCCAATAATAACCTTAAGTGCACATTTAAGGATCCCAGCTCTATCAGTTCACCAACATGCAAATTGTATCAAATTAGTATCATTTATTACTTTTCGTAGACGTTAGTACGAGTTTCTAAAACTTCTCAATTTCACACTCCAAAACTATCTTCAATGACAAATTTCAGAATCCCAGCCCTATCCGTTCACATAGATCTAAATTGTACCATATTTAGTACTTTTCGTACTTATGAGGTCGAATTTTCAACACTGTCTCAATTCTGTACTCTAACAGTAATTTATTTTTAAATATACGTTTTCCATCTCTATCCTTTTACTCAAATCTACTAAACTTAGTACCGTTTAGTACACATAATTACGCATTTTTAAAACTAACTCCATGTCTCATCCTACAATCCAATCCTTAATTTTAATTCCAAATTTTATGATTCCCGCTCACACAAAACGAATTGTACCATATTTAGTACCATTTAGTGCTTCTCGTATCCATAAGTACGTAATTCCAATACTACCTTAATTCTGTAATCTTTCATTCCAAATTTAAGTTTTCCATCTCTATCCGTTCACTCAAATCTAAATTGTACCAAATTTAGTACCATTTAGTACACGTATTACGAATTTTCAAAACTACCGACATATCTCAATCCTGCACTCAAACTGTTATATTAATTCATTCCGTTCACACAAAAACAATTTGTAAACCATTTGGTACAAGTTAGTACTTTTATCCTACACTCCAACAGTAATTTTAATTCGAAAATTCTGGAGTCCAGCTCTATCCGTTCACACATAATTAAGTTGTACCAAATATAGTACCATTTAGTACACATAAGTACTATGCTTCCATATCTCATTTCTATATTCCAACAGCAACCATTATTCCAAATTTTAGGTTTCCAGATCTCTCCATTCACCCAAATCCAAATTGTACCAAATTTAGTTCCGTTTAGTACTTTTCGTACACATAAATACGAATTTCCAAAGATGTGTCTATAGCTCAATCTTCAACAGTTATCTTACTTCCAAATTTCAGGTTTTCAGCTCTATAATTTCAAGCAAAATCCAAATTATACTAAATTTAGTACCATATAGAACTTTTCAGTACCAATAAGTACGACTTACTCCTAAACTACCTCAATCCTACACTCCAACAGCCATTTTAATTCCCAATTTAAAGACATCAGCTCTATCTGTTCACCTAAATCCAACATGCACCAAATTTAGTACCATTTAGTACTTTTCGTACACATAAGTACGATTTAAAGCTACCTCAATCCTGTACTACAATAGTAGTCCTAATTCCGATTTTCAGGCTTCCATCTCTATACAACCATTTAAACGCAAATAGTACTAAATTTAGTACCATTTTGTACTTTTTATATAAATATGTACTAATTTCATAAACCATTCCCATATATTAACACCACTTCCCAACCTGTATTCCATGTAAAATTTCAAGATTCTAGCTATATATGCTAAATATATATATACAATTAGAACTAATTTTAGTAAAGTTTAGTACTTTTAGTACACTTAAAAGTCGAATTTCCAAAAACACTTTTGTACATAGTGATAACTTTATAAGTTACCTCAAAGTCGCGCCAATCCAAAGATTAAACTTTGTTTACTTTTTTGTTCATAAATACTAGAAATAATTTTTATGAAATGTGTATTTAACATTGGAATGACTTTACTGCATCACATTATAATTAATTATATACATCTAGCAACACAACTATATAAAAATGTAGTATTATCGCACAAAATGTTGGCATACATGAGAGTAAAAGTCGCACGTTTGTGCTCATTTCACACTCAAACTTGTATTCGGACGGTTGTCATTCGCTGTGCATCTTTCATGCAATTTTGTGATGATGCAAAGCAAAAAAAAAAAAAAACAGTTCAAATAAATATCAACAACAAATTCGGAGGGAATATCCACAAGAAGATTAATTTTGAGAGAAAAAAACACACACACAAAAAAAGTGAGATAATAGTATTATTTTTTATAGTCAAGCAGTGTCTTGATTCATTCGTTAAGTAAACCAGTTTTTATGCCATGAGTAAAACGAATCTTCAAATTGGAACTTCCTTAGCATAATAACGGGCGTGAAATTTTAATTCGTTGTTATGGTAGTTGTTTTTGTGTGGCTGGTCATTTTCAACACTCCTCTTTTACGGGTATCTTCGGCGCAGTGATTGACCTTTTGGCCATATTTTGAATTGATCGGCATTAAGGCGTTTACTTTCATTAAAAATATTTGCATAATTGTTAATGACATTTTGTGTGTGTGGTAAATTTGTATACCCTACACCGCTATGTTGTGGGAGTATTTCAAGAGAGAGAATATTTTTTAAAAACATCATGATTCTTTATATCTTATATGGATGATTTTTATACCCTTCACCACACTGTGGTACAGGGTATTATATGTTATGTTTGTAACAGGCAAAAATAATCGAGATAGACCCATGGTTCCTTTTTAGAATATGCATAGAATCACTTTCTGAGTCGATTTATGCATGTCCGTCCGTCCGTCTGTCCATGTTAAATTGTAAACAAAGTACAGGTCGCAGTTTTGATTCGAATTGGATGAAATTTGGCACAGCTCATTTATTTGGCCCAAGGACGAACACTATTGAAATTGGGAAAAATTGGTTCAGATTTAGATATAGCTCCCATATATAGTTTCGTCCGATTTAGAGTAAATGGTGCACCAAAGTGGCTATATATATTTCGATTTGCACGAAAATTGACACAGCGTACTGAATTGAGCCTAGAGTGACGTCTACCAAGTTTCATGAAAATCGGTCCAGATTTAGATATAGCTCCCATATATAGTTTTCAATATTGGTCTACATTTTAGGATAGCTCCCATATAAGGGTACACCATCTCATTCGATATCGTGGGGAGTTTCGGGATATTTTTCAGAAGAATGGGTTGTAATTTGGTATATTAAGTTCTCATTGGGTATTTTGGCGAGTTTAGGCATTGTTTTTAAACCGAATTGGCTGTAATTTGGTAATTTGGTTATCATAATCCTCCTAACAAAAATTATCAATAGAATACTATTAAGGCTTCCATATAACGGTGACCATTATTCGGTATTTTGCAGGGTTTTGGGCTCATAAATGGCTATATTCGGATTTAAATTTTTTGCTTAAGAATTGTTCAGAAGAAGCGGCATTTGGTCAAGTAAAAGAAGCTGCTGACCTTTCAACTGAGAAACGTGACACCAATCTTCTCGTTAGCGCAGCCGTAACATCGGTTCGTAAAGAAGGACATTCGGATTTGCAGTTCTGAAAGAAACATTTCCAAGCCCGGCAAGGTTATCGAAAATGCGGAATCAGATCCGATTTGAATCAAATTTTGCAGAGGTGTTTCTGATTTTCCTTATGATGGGGTGTATATTGTGATTTTGGCGTGGTTAAAACGTGAAATCGGATGGAACATATATATGGATGTTACATCCAAATCTGGCCCGATCTGAACGAAATTTTTCTGAGTTGTTTCTAGCTTATAAAAAGGCATGTAAACTAAATTTTACGATGATCGGATGTATTTTGTGGGTTTGAAGTTACATAGACGTAAAATCGGATAGAACATATATATGAGAGCTATATCTAAATCTGAACAGCTTAGAACCAAATTCGACACACTTATTTGCAGGCCCAGAAAAAATCGTACAAACCAAATTTCATCGCAATCCGTTGTATATTACCGAATAGGGCGCATCTTAAGGGGACCCCCCCCATTCTCGGGGTCAAAATTTTTTTTGATTTAATTCGATTCTACACTAATTCAAGAATGTCTCTACAAAATTTCAAGTGAAAATCTTAAGAACTCTTGAAGATATAGCCGATTTATTGTGTCAGCATCAAGTGACGGCTAAAGGGCTACTCAAACTTTAAACGCGTTTTTCTCTTTTGCGAATGGCGGGCACGATAACTCAAAAACTAATAACCCAATCGATTTCAAATTTTTACACGTTTCTCTGTGAGTGTATAGCTATCGTATGAACTAGGATAAAGCCAATCGGTTAAGATCTTCCTTATTTTTTAACTTGGTTTTTGGTCAAAAATCGGCGATTTTTCAAAAACATTTTTTCAAAGGTCCGCCATTTTGTTAATTTTAGAGAGAAGTCAATAATCCTAGTTCATACGAGAGCCAGACGTGTACTCTTTCTAACACCGTTGGAATTTTCGGATTCCGATGTTCCAGTGAGGAGTTATCATGCCCGCCATCAAAAATAAGGACTTTTCTTTAATTACAAAAAACAACAACAAAACAATAACAACATTTTTTTGTAAATTATTTTTCTTCTTTTTTAAATCTTCAAATATATATGTGCAAAGTTACAAACCTTAACAAGCATTGGTGTTGATTTACCAGCCCATTGAAAATCTTGAAAAATTAAAATCGAGAATGGGTGGGGTTCCCTTAAACCTGAAATCGGATGAAAATATATATGGGAGCTATATCCAAATCTGAACCGATTTTCTCCAAATTCAACAATCACCATTCTAGTAACAAAAACAAAAAATAATTGGCCGAATTTCATGACGAATACTGTGATTTTGTTGACGCTATGAATTTTGCACAGAAAAAGTGGTCATTTGACCTATAGTGCAACGTTTGGACATAACCTAAATTTAAAAGTGTCGTCCTACCTACGGTAATTTGAGTTTTATCTGTATTATCTCCTTAATTTGGCATTCCGGGTTTTTGTAGGGTAAACACATTTATGCCGAAAATGTTGTACATATGTCTACATTTGAACATAGCCCCCAAATAAAAGGTTCCGTTCCATTTGCGTACTTTTACATCAGGCATGCTTACCCATATACGCTACCGTAACTGAGGGTCGATGGGTAAACACATTTTCTCTTTCTTTCTCTTTACGTCAGTCGTTTTTAATGGTGAATTCTCAGTTACGCTCGCACACACTTGCTCTCAATTTAATTTTGCCCAACACTGTTTTACATACATATATATATTTACATATACATACATATATAGTTATGCAGAAAAATAAAACAGACAATGATCTACACGCTATGTGTTTTTTTATACCCTTCACCACACTGTGGTACAGGGTATTATGTATTTGTGCATATGTTTGTAACAGGCAAAAATAATCGAGATAGACCCATGGTTCCTTTTGAGAATATGCATAGAATCACTTTCTGAGTCGATTTATGCATGTCCGTCCGTCCGTCCGTCTGTCCGTTAATTGTAAACAACGTACAGGTCGCATTTATTATCCGAATTGGATGAGATTTAGCACAGCGCACTTGTTTGGCCCAAGGACGAACCCTTTTGAAATTGGGAAAAATCCAGGTCCAGATTTAGATATAGCTCCCATATATATTTTCGTCCAACTTAAGGTAAATGGGGTACCAAAGTCCTTAAATATCTTTCGATTTGCACGAAATTTGGCATAGTGTACTTAATTAAGTCTAGAACGATGTGTGTTAAATTTCGTGAAAATCGGTTCAGATTTAGATATAGCTCCCATAAATAGTTTCGCCCGATTTTAGGTAAATGGTGTACCAAAGTCCCTATATATCCATCGATTTGCACGAAATTTGGCATAGTGTACTTAATTAAGTCTAGAACGATGTGTGTTAAATTTCGTGAAAATCGGTTCAGATTTAGATATAGCTCCCATATATAGTTTCGCCCGATTTAAGGTAAATGGTGTACCAAAGTCCCTATATATCTTTCGATTTGCACGAAATTTGGCATAGCCTACTGAATTAGGTCTAGAATGACGTGTGCTAGTTTCGTGAAAATCGGTTCAGAATTAAATATAGCTCTCCTATATAGCTTCGCCCGATTTTAGGTAAATGGTCTACCAATGTCCCTATATATCTTTCGATTTGCAGGAAATTTGGTATAGCATATTGAATTAGGTCTAGAATGATGTGTGCTTAGTTTTGTGAAAATCGGTCCAGATTTAGATATAGCTCCCATATACAGTTTCGTCTGATTTCATGTAAATGGTGAGCCAGGAATTATGTATGCCAAGTTTTGAGAAAATCGGTCCAGATTTAGATATAGCTCCTATATATAGTTTGGTCCGATTTCTTATAAATGGTGCGCCAAAGTCCCTTTAAATACTTCGATTTGCACGAAATTTGGCATAACGTACTGAATTGAGCCCGGAATGATGTCTGCCAAGTTTCGAGAAAATCGGTCCAGATTTAGATACAGCTCCCGTATATAGTTTCGTCCGATTTCATGTAAATGGTGCACCAAGGTCCATATATATCTTTCGATTTGCACGGAATTTGGCATAACGTACTGAACTGAGCCTAGAGTGATGTCTGGAAAGTTTCGTGAAAATCAGTTGAGATTTAGTACAAAATTGAGTATAGAATAACGTTTTCTAGAAGTACAGACATAGCCCAACGGATGACCTATTGATATTTCAAACAAATATCATTTACATACTTTTGTCACATTGTAACAAACGAATGACATGTTTATATATAGATCTAGGTCGATTCACATTTAGATAAATATCACATATTTTATTTGTGGTGAAGGGTATCATATAGTCGGCCCCGTCCGACTTTACTACTTTCCTTACTGGTTTTAATTGGGGTACGCCGATAATATCCGTAACTACTACTACAGACAATCAAAGTTGACTAGGTTAGCAGTAAATTTGAACAGCGATATTAATAACTTTAATCTGTTAAATATCTTACATAATATTCATTCAGCTTCATATCTACTGTTCACTGCGCGGATGTTCCATTGTGAATTGAAAAACAACAACAATAAAAGATAATTAACCAAGAAAATCAATTAAAATAGAAAATTGAGCTAAATGTGTTAATCGTAAATAATAACACCACCGGTAGATTCAATGGCAATAATTAAAAAAACCAATATCGCCACATTCACTCTGTAAAGAGTTTTAGGCACGCTCTATGAATTGGCATAATTTTGATTGTGATTACGGTAATTGGAAACGGGTAATGGAATATGCCTTAAAGTTGAGTAGAGAAAGTATGTTGTTCCTTATAAAGTACTTTTTCTCAGATTCCTCTTCAATATTTTGTTGAAATGCATAATTCGTACCTGTACATTAATGGTAACAGTTCATAATATATGTACTTTTTTTGCATTTAGCTGCACAGAGAATATCAAATTAAACAAGATCGATCGGGCTGAACTTTGGATACCCTCCACCATAGGTATACTGACAGATATTTGAAATGAAAATATGGGGAAAATACCAAAATGTGAACCCATACCGATAATTCTACAAACGGATTTATGTAAACCAAATACAAATTTCAGCAAATTTTTAATGGGGATTTTTTCCATTTCAATTCATCCCTTCAGGAGGTGTCATTATATGTAGGAGATGCCTAAATGTCTGCCGATATACATGAAATACAAATTTTTATGGACATTTTTTCTAAAAACCCCAAAAAGTGGACCTATATTGACGACGCATGGTAGGATGGAACATCCCCAAAATACTTCGATTTAGAGGTTGCAGTTATATTAGGCCATCACCAGAGGTTTTATTTCGGGAGTTTGAGAAACAAATGTGTATGAGTACGTCCCTGGAGGCGATACCTAAAGCGGGACCAATATTGATTACATCGTGTAGGAATTACCGAATATCTGAAGTTGTAATTATATGAGGTGCTATGCCTAATTGAGTATTGATAACTGTTTGTGTCTGCATCTGCACCAATTAAAAACCAGCAAGGAAAGTGGTAAAGTCGGAGTGGGCCGACTATATGATACCCTTCACCACTTTGGGTATATTCTACATATGTATCCTAACAGACGTCGTCTTTTTGAAGGAACATTTGAATGAAATTGAACGAACAGAAATATGTGATCTTTATCTATATCTAAACTGACTAACGCCACACATGTCATTCTGCTACCTTTGCTAAATTTTGTAAATCGATTTAAAGCAAACTTGACACCAACTTTTTGGTGTGTTTCACGGTTTAAAATTTAATCTCAATCAGACTTCCATTGAATACCTGGTTTACAATTACAATGAATAAGTCGAAAATATATATGGAAGCTATGCTATATCTACATCTGAACCGATTTCAAGGAAACTTGTCAGAGAGTAATTAAAAATTAACTTCAGTACTTTGTGTCAATCGGCCAAAACCGGACGAAAATATATTTAAATATATATGTAAATCTGAACCGATTTTCACATATATATGGTAGCTATATCTAAATCTGAATCAATTTTCATGAATTTCAGCACACATTATTCTAGACTTAATATAGTACGCTTTGCCAAAATTCGTGCAAATCGAATGATTTTCAGGGACTTTGGTGGAACATTTACCTAAAATCGGGCGAAATGGGAGTTATCTAAAATCGGGCGAAATGGGAGTTATATCTAAATCTGAACGGATTTTCACGAAAATTGGCACTTATCATTCTAGACTTAATTCTGTAGGCTATACCAAATTTCCTGCAAATCGAAACATATATAGGAAATTTTTTGTGCACCATTTACATTAAATCGGACGAAACTATATATGGGCGCAATATCAAAATCTGAACCGATTGTCGCGAAACTTAGCACACATTATTCTAGACTTAATTCAGTAGGCTTTAACAAATTCCCTGCAAATCGAATGGTTTTCAGGAACTTTGGTGCACCATTTAAATAAAATCGGGCGAAACTATATATGTGAGCTATATATAAATCTGAACGGATTTTCACGAAACTTGGCACTTATCATTCTAGACTTAATTCTGTAGGCTGTACCAAATTTCCTGCAAATCGAATGATTTTCAGGGACTTTGGGAGCTGTATCAAAATCTGAACCGGTTTTTCAACAGGGTTCGTCCTTGGGCCAAATAAATGAGCTGCGCCAAATTTCATCCAAATCGGATTATAAATGCGACCTGGACTTTGTTTATAATTTAACATCAACAGACGGACGGACATGCATAAATCGATTCTGAAAGTGATTCTATGCATATTCTCAAAAGGAACCATGGGTCTATCTCGATTCCTTTTGCCTGTTACAAACATATGCACAAAGAAATAATACCCTGTACCATAGTGTGGTGAAGGGTATAAAAAGCTAAAACGTCATTCTAGTCTCAATTTGATACATTTCGTGTCAACTGAGGCAACATCTACCTAAAATTGAACGAAAATACAAATGGGGGTTATATATAAATCTGAACCGATTTCAACAAAATTGTGTGTCAGTCGTACAAACTTTGGGTCTTTAGTGCACACTTTGCATAAAATCGAAGGAAAATATAAGTGGGAGCTTTATCTAAATCGAAACCGATTTTCACGACATTTAACACACATTCTAGGTACACACAATTCTAGGCGCAGTTCAGTTAAAAGCTGACGAAAATATATATGGGACCTATATCTAAATCTGAGCCGATTTTTACGAAGCTTACCAGACATCATTTTAGACTCAATTCAGTGCGATATGCCAAATTACGCGCACATCGAAAGATATATAGGAACTTTGGTGTACCATTTACATTAAATCGGACGAAAATATGTATGGGAGTCATAACTAAGTCTTAACCGATTTTCACTTAACCTAACACACATCATTCTAGACTCAATTAAGTACGTTATGCCAAATTTCGAGGAAATCGATAGATATATAAGGACTTCCGTGCATCATTTACATAAAATCGGACCAAAATATATATGGGATATATATAAATCTAAACTGATTTTCACGAAACTTAGCTCACATCATTCGAGACTTAATTCAGTACACTATGCCAAATTTCGTAGAAATCGGAAGAAATATAGGGACTTTGGTGCACCATTTACATTAAAACGAACGAAAATATATATGGGAGCTATATTTAAATCCGATTTGTCCTGTACCACAGTGTGGTGAGGGGTATAAACATCCTGGGGGTAGTAGCAATATTGCGAGCTCTACCGTGATTACAACAGACGGACAAAAGGTCAGACGCACAGACAGGCGAACTTGGCGAAAAACGACATAGTATTTTATTCTGAGGAGAATTAAATTATTTCATACTTTATGAGGTCTTAGATGAATATATCGGGTGGATGCAAACGGAATGACAAATTAATTTACACTCCAACTTGTGGTGAAATGTATGGTCATACGTTAGGGTTCATTCCCCGTACACGTGCCTTGGTTTTTTGTCATGTTCACCTGGACCTACACAATGTTGCAGTGCATTACATCAGAATTGGAATGTCATTACATTACATTGCCAAACAGAAAAAACAACAAAGTGCAAACGATAATCTCTGTCAGCTCTTGGCAATTTCATTACATATTAATGTTGACGTACTGCTGGCTTCTTTGGAATTAATAATCGCAGATTTGTGATGTCATACAGGAAAAAGTCAAAATCGTTGAGATAAAAAAATGTAAGTGCTTTCCGGTTATGAAAGTGAACATGAATGTGAACATTGCTCGCGAACTTCATTACATCGATCATCGATGTGCCCTATTGAAAGAAGTCTGCATAACTTTGAAAATAAAATAAAACGAAATGCAGTTTGGGTATATGGTGCATGCATAAATGTAATTTAGGAGGGGAATTTGTTGTTGCAACAGCACATCAGTAGGAATTTGTGTGACATTTGTTTTAAATTCAGTTTTGAGGATCAATATAAGAAGATTTTCTGTGATGATTCATGTACGATATCCGATCAAGAAATAAACGTTAATTTCAAATTTCCGGAGTTAACAGCTATTTTGGTTAGTTTTTATACCCTTCACCACTCTGTGGTACAGGGTATTATGTCTTTGTGCATATGTTTGCAACAGGCAAAAGGAAACGAGATGGACCTATGGTTTCTTTTGAGAATATGCATAGAATCACTTTCTGAGACGATTTAAGCATGTCCGTCCGTCCGTCTGCCTGTCGATGTTAAATTGTAAACAAAGTACAGGTCGCATTTATAATCCGAATTGGATGAAATTTGGCATAGATCACTGATTTGGCTCAAGGACGAACCCTATTGAAATTGGGACAAATCGGTTCAGATCTAGATATAGCTTCCATATATATTTTCGTCCGATTTAATGTAAACTGTCCCTATATATCTTTCAATTTGCACGAAATTTGGTACAGCGTAATGAATTAGGTCTAGAATGATGTGTGCAAAGTTTCGTGAAAATCGGTTCAGATTTGGATATAGCTTTCATATATATTTTCGTCCGATTTAAGGTAAATGGTGTACCAAAGTCCATATATATTTTTCAATTTGCACGAAATTTGGCACAGCGTAATTAATTAGGTCTAGAATGATGAGTGTTAAGTTTCGTGAAAATCGGTTCAGATTTGGATATAGCTCCCATATATATTTTCGTCCGATTGAAGGTAAATGGTGTACCAAAGTCTCTATATATATATTTCGATTTGCACGAAATTTGGCATAGCGTACTGAATTGAGTCTAGAGAGATGTGTGTTAATTTTCGTGAAAATCGGTTCAAATTTAGATATAGCTCCCATATATAGATTATATTTTTAACAACACGGCGTGTATCAATTTTGCTATAAATCGCTTTCCATAAATTTTCCCCATGTTACGCAGGCGGCTCTAAATTTGCTCGAATGAAATTAAAGTTAGGATAGGTTGGAGAAAGAGGGAACAAAGATATGCAATTGTTAGGATACATATGTACAATATACCCAAAGTGGTGAAGGGTATCATTTAGTCGGCCCAGTCCGACTTTACTACTTTCCTTACTGGTTTTTTCTGACATATACAAATGTAAGTCGGGTCTTTTGGTGGGTTATATAAATCCTATGATGTTTGATAAATTGTTTTAATCCTGTTTAATATCATGTGAAATTTGGTGGAGTATTAAGATGAAGTCATTTATTAACTTTGTTTTAGCATATCTAAATAGGGTCAACGATTTGTGGCTCGTAGTAAAAAAAAACAAACATTTTATTCATTCATACTATGTAGCGTTAAATGTTAACATTCATCTTTCCTTGTCAAACGGTTACGCTTTCAGTTTCATTGGGAATTGCAATTTGTGTTTGGTGGGATTTCTGATAGTTGGGCGTTTTGCCTAATTATAAATTCTGCTCACCCAAAGAAACGTACGATCTTTTATTTGAATTTTATTAGTGCTGATGGTTTGGTAAATTGTCGTTTTTTTTTTACAATTTGATAACAGTTGAAGTCAAATCTTAAATTGCCTAATTTCCATAATTTAATCGTCTGCTGCTACATTTTATTCACACTACTCATGGATCATTGAGTGAATGCAAATTTAACGGCATCTGAACAAAGTCAAGCATTGTCTCAATGATTTTTGTGTGACAATCAAACATAAAGTGATAAGAAACAGATGTCGGCAGAAGTAAGCTAACAAAAATCTAAAGTCAGGTGCTTACAATGTTGTACCAACTAAAACTTGAACTTGTTAAAGTGCTAAATTGGCCAGGTCGATGTCAATGTCTGCCCGCTGTTTCTGGGGCTTTTGGCACGTTTTTCTACCTAATTGGTTGTAATTTCGTATCAAATAGTTCTAGTAAAATGCCAACATTAGTCCACTCTCCCCATTGCTCGGCATTTTGAAACTTTTGGGCATTTTAAAACAGAATTGTGTTCAATTATCATAATCGATTGTCATTGGGCAGAAAATCTCCCTGGATAGCCACCATATAACGCTACATTCCATATTTCATTATTTTGTGTAGTTTGGACATATGTTTTAACGACATTGTCTGTAATTATACCCTACACAACTATGTTGTCGAGGTATTATAGCTTTGTGCAGCCCCACAAGTTTGTAACGCCGCGAGATATTGGTCCTAGACCACCTTTAAGTATATCGCCATATCTCGACTAGCTGAGTCGATCTAGACATGTGTGTCCGTCCGTCTTTCCATTTTAATTTGTAAACGCGATACAGGCCACAGTTATGAACCAATCATCACGAAATTTTGCATGTAGGATGGGTTCTGGCCAATGAAGACCCCTATTGTTTTTGGAAAAGATCGATTAATATTTAGGGGATGAAATGGACCAAAAACGTTATTTTTGTCGGTTTTTCTGGTCGCTCCAGAGGCCGCAATTATGGCCCAAACACCACGAATTTTTGAAAAGAATAAGCATGCCTGTTTTGATAAAGATCGGTCAATATTTAGCGGGTCAAGTGGACCCTGACTTTTGTGTGAAAAATTACAAATTTATTTATTCTGGGGCATATATACTTGCTCCTGAAGGACATATACCCGAGAAGTTGATAGTATATCCAAAGGAGTTGTTGACATTCAAATTAATACCAATTATATGGCTGTATGTACTCTGATGTAGGAGTTATCCGTAATTAGGTAAAGGTGACTATGTGCCTAGTATTACTATTAATCCATTAGAGGACGGAAATGTCACGCTGATCGCTTTGAAATTGTACATGAAGTTCCGATTATGGTCAAGGACGAGGCCTATAGTTTTCGGTGAAGTTGAGATTTCATTCAGGGGGTACAATGAACAAAAAACTTTAATTTTGTCAGATTTTGTAGTCGTTCTAGAGGCAATTATTATAGCAGAACATGACATATTTTACAAGGTGAAGGGGATCTGACTTAATACTTTAAGCGGTTGTTTAGATGATGATCGGTCAAATTAACAAAAACCTAAAGTGAACAAGTTTTTATTTTATGGCGTAAAAATGCACTTCAAGGAAAAACATTTTGGAAAATATGCAAGACTTAGAAAGTGAAGTTGTTGATCTATAATCGTAAAAAGGGTGCAAATATCACGAAATATTGCCGAGGCTCAGAATATAGAACCGCAGAAAGCTTGCTTTTCGGTTAAAGAATAGCATGTTTATGGATCCAATTTCATGTTACTGGTCCTTTAAAAATGCGACGTCTGTTAGGATTCATCTGTTGAATATACCCAAAGTGTCCGTCTGTTGGTGTTACTTTGTAAACAAAGTACAGGTCGCATTTATGATCTGAATTGGATGAAATTTGACATAGGTCACATGTTCGGCCCAAAGACGAACCCTATTGAAGTTGCCAAAAAACGGTTCAGATTTTGATATAGCTCCCATATATATTTTCGTCCGATTTTATGTAAATAGTGTACCGAAGTCCCTATATATATTTCGATTTGCACGAAATTTCGCATAGCGTACTTAATTATGTCTAAATCGGTTCAGATTTAGATATAGCTCGCATATATAGTTTCGTCCGATTTTACGTAAATAGTTCACCATATTTGGCATAGCGTACTGAATTGAGCTTAAAACGATGTGTAAAATTTCTTGAAAATCGGTTTAGATTTAGACATAGCTTCCATATTTTAGGTAAATAGTGCACCAAAGTCCCTATATGTCCTTCGATTTGCACGAAATTTGGCATAACCTACTGAAATAAGTCTATAACGATGTGTGTAAAATTTCAAATCGTTTTAGATTTCGATATACCTTCCATATATACCCACACAAATTCGTCCAATTTTACACAAATGGTGCACCAAACTCCTAATGTTTGACCGATTAACACGAAATTTTGCACAACGTATCAAATTGAGACTTGAATGACGTTATTGCGGACTGTATGGCGGATGCATTAAAACTTCCCAACCAAGCCCCCTTAAGTTTCTGGTGAGTCACTGTAGATGTGTGTGGCATAGCGATGTCCTGATTTGAATAAAACGTAGTTTTAGCAAAATATAAAAATATACAATAAAAATTAACATAATTTACTGATATAACGGTTGTTTTCTTACAGTGGTGTTGGTTTTTTTTTTGTGTTATTTTAAAAGCACGGTGGCGCCCAATGTCGCCCAGTGAGCTGTTAACAAATATTTGTATAATTTCTTATGATTTGATTTTATTTTCAAAATTGTATTTCATATTTAATTAAAAGACATGTGCTACAGCAGTTCTGAGTTATAAGCAGTGTGACTAAACGAATACAATGACATACTATTAACCGATCTACTGTTGTTTTCAAATAAAATGCGATCTCATACAACACAAAAGTCTCTGCCTGACTATTCGGCTGTCCACTCATAAATATTCGGTTGGTGGGTTTGTGTCCAAACTATTTGCTTTATATTTTCTCAGTTTTGATACACCCTGTTTCATGTTGTATCTTATTTTTCTCTATTGTATATTCTCTCCAGTTTCATCGGACATTTGACATTTCCAGCAATCTTTATCAGAACCTAGGGTAAACAAAAATAAAACCACACATAGCTACCAACACCACCAGCAACAACATTCTATTGTGCATGAGGGCATTTTGTTTATTGCTTGTGCTCCGCTTCTTCTTGACATATAAGAAGTACACGTACGATTACATACATACATATGTACACATAGAAAGGCGGACGTATGAATTTGTAAATTTATGTTGTATGTATGTACAAAAATAGTATTGTGTGCCGTGGATATGTTAACATTTTCTACGTTACACTACGCTTCGGGTTGGTTGATTGTGCCGATTCCCATTCATTAAAAAAACAACAAAGCAGCACACTACACCGACAAACGTTGATGTCGACACGAATGACGTCGACGTCGTCGTCATGCGAACGGAGCAGCAATTGTCGTGCGTGTTGGTTGGCTGTCTGTTACTTTCTATGTTGCTCCAGTGTTAGATGTTGAACGGTTGCGCTCTGTATACAATACAATTTCTTTAGCTGCGGACAATCTGGGCGATACATTTTCTATTGCGGAACTTCATTTTTTCTGTTGTCGTTTCTTTTTTTCTGTTGATTGGTAGGTCGGTCGGTGGTTCTTCAATTGTCAAATAACCAACTACGTTCTAACTACCATTTTTTTCGCTTCGGTTTTAATGAAAAGTGAAAAAAAAAAAAAAAAAAAAATTATAATGTAAATTAAAAAAAATTGTCTCCATTGTGTGTGTGTGCTGAAATAAATAATGATGAATAAATAAAGAGAGGGGAAAAATTACACACAAAAAAATATTTTTGCAACTAATGAAATGAAAAATTCTCTTCTGTGTGGATGGAAGGAAATGTTTGTAAAATGATGTCATTTATTGTTGTTTGTGAATATTTAACAACATATTTATTCTGGTGAATGCAGTGAAGCCACTAGTCAGCCAGTCAGGCAACCAAGCACATCAGTCGGTAATTCCATGAGCCACAATTCAGAAGTGTTATGTGAACGAAATTATTCCGTTTGACGAAAAAAAGAATAAATAATTGTTCTTAAACATCAAAGGCAAAGCTCTCAATGTCGGATATAAGTCCTCTTCCTATGTTTTCGTGAAATAAAAAAATAACCCCAAATGTGTGCGGTTTCCGTTCTTCCGTCGTTCTAGATGTAGTGAGTGTGTTTGTGGTTCCATCAGATTTGTTTTCAGCTACTCCCACAGTGAAAATTTGTCAATGGAAAAAGAAAATAATTAGACATAAAGAGATATAATATTGATAATTCAGGGTCTTAAAATCCAAAGAACCATTGGTTCCATATATGACCCATAACTTGTTACTCAAGAAAAAAAAATAAAATATATTTATAAAGTAAGTTCCAATTTTATTTTTTTATTAAAATAAAAATATCCATCTCAACTAACCCGTAACTAATGAAAATGTTAATAAAAACAACAACAACAATTCGCAAATTACTAACCGCATTTGTTGTATAGCATTGCCTAACTTCTACGGAGTGCATGTGGGTTTTTTTCAATGGCAAATATGAATCATTTGCCAATTTTTGTTTGTTTCTGTTTCTTCTCAATAACAATAAAAACAATCAAAATGCCAAAATATTAATGACTAACTATGTATATTAAAAAAAAACATATAAATAAACAAGGTGTGTATTTCATTAACCAAAAATATAATAGTAAACAAAAATGAAAGTGTAAATAAAACAAAAAAACTTTTTATATACTACATAATGTACATCGCTTATAGTAGATATATTTGTGAGTAAACACAACATAACATAATGTTTTCAATGACAAGGTGTTTCCAGGGTTGCCAATATGTAGTTGTTTACGATAAGTGCCATTGAATCATATGGGCCATCAGCTGATTTGTTATCTGTGTGCGTATACGTGTCAATATCCACTTGTTAACGGTGGTATCGTTTTTCAATGTTTGTTTGTAAACAAACTACGCGTAGTGTGTTTGTTTTGAATTTTGCCGCTGGGTTTTGGAGTCAGGTGTATTATTTACAAAAATAAATAACAGAATATAAATAAAAAAATAAAATAAACAGAATCATAAACAAATACTACACATAATTATACAGGGTTATTCATTTCGTCGTTTCAAAGTAAACATAAATAAGACACATCATTTTGCTTTCTTTTATTATTTTTTTTCTTATAATAAATTTTGATTTCAAAAAAATAAAAAATTTAAATCGAAGGTCCCTTTAAAATTTCAAGTGAAAATCTCAATAACTCATGAAGATGTAGCCGATTTATTATCGTGTAAATTTAAAACTTTAAATACGTTTTTTCTTGAAACAACTCAATAACTAATAAGGGCCGTTTAAATATTAAGCAAAAGCGATCAAAAATAAGAAAAGCGATGCGAAGTTAATAATCCTAGTTCTTATCAGAATTTTGGAATCTAATCTAATTTTGGAAGTCAAGGCTATTATTCAATTAGAAAACCAGTAAAGAAAATAGTAAAGTCGGAGGGGCCGACTATATGATACCCTTCACCACTTTGGGTATATTCAACAGATGAATCCTAGCAGACGTCGCATTTTTAAAGGACCAGTAAAATTAATTAGGATCAATAAACATGTCATTCTGCAACCGATTCTAAATTTTTCATTTGGTCAAATATAGAAGTTATATATAAATCTGAACCGACTTTCAGGAAACTTAACACACATCTTTCTATACCTAATTCATTACGCTGTGCAGAATTTCGTGCAAATCGAGAGATATATAGGGACTTGGTGCACCATTTACATTAAATCGGACGAAAATATATATGGGAGCAAAATCTAAATCTGAACCGATTTTCTCGAAACTTAACACACATCATTCTATACCTAATTCATTACGCGGTGCCAAATTTCGTGCAAATTGAAAGATATATAAGGACTTTGGTGCACCATTTATATTAAATCGGACGAAAATATGGGAGCTATATCTAAATGTGAACTGATTTTCAGGAAACTTAACACACATCATTCTAGACCTAATTCATTACGCTGTGCCAAATTTCGTGCAAATCGAAAGATATATAGGGACTTTGGTGGACCATTTACATTAAATCTGACGAAAATATATATTGGAACTATATCTAAATCTGAACCGATTTTCCCGAAACTTAACACACATCATTCCATACCTAATTCATTAGGTTGTGCAGAATTTCGTGCAAATCGAAAGATATTTATGGATTTTGGTGCACCATTTACCTTAAATCGGACGAATATATATATATGGGAGCTTTATCTAAATCTGAACCGATTTCCAGGAAACTTAACACACATCATGTCAGGCGTTAAAATACCAGTAAAATTAAATAGGATCAATACACATGTCATTCTGCAACCGATTCTAAATTTTTCATTAGGTCAAATATAGAAGTTATATATATCTGAACCGACTTTCAGGAAACTTAACACACATCATCCTATACCTAATTCATTACGCTGTGCAGAATTTCGTGCAAATCGAAAGATATATAGGGATTTTGGTGCACCATTTACATTAAATCGGACGAAAATATATATGGGAGCTATATCTAAATCTGAATCGATTTCCAGGAAACTTAACACACATCATGCCAGGCCTAATTCATTACTCTGTGGCAAATTTCGTGCAAATCGAAAGATATATAGGGACTTTGGTGCACCATTTACATTAAATCGGACGAAAATATATATGGGAGCAAAATCTGAATTCTGAATCGATTTTCCCGAAACATAACACACATCATTCTATTCCTAATTCATTACGCTGTGCCAAATTTCGTGCAAATCGAATGATATATAGGGACTTTGGTGGACTATTTACATTAAATCGGACGAAAATATATATGGGAGCTATATCTAAATCTGAACCGATTTTCAGGAAACTTAACACACATCATTCTAGACCTAATTCATTACGCTGTGCCGAATTTCGTGGAAATCGAATGATATATATGGACTTTGGTGCACCATTTACCATAAATCGGACGAAAATATATATGGGAGCTATATCTAAATCTGAACCGTTGTTCACGAAACTTAACACACATCATTCTAGGCTTAATTCAGTATGCTGTGCCAAATTTCGTGCAAATCGAATGATATATGGGGACTTTGGTGCACCTATTACCTTAAATCGGACGAAAATATATATGAGAGCTGTATCTAAATCTGAACCGATTTTCCCAATTTCAATAGGGTTCGTCCTTGGGCCAAATAAGTGACTTATGCCAAATTTCATCCAAATAGGATCATAAATGTGATCTGTACGGACAGATCATACATGTACGGACAGACGGACATGCGTAAATCGACTCACAAAATGATTCTATGCATATTCTCAAAAGGAACCATGTGTCTATCTCGTTTCTTTTTTACTTGTTACAAACATATGCACAAATACATAATACCCTGTACCATAGTGTGGTAAAGGATATAAAAATATACAAAATTATTGGCATGTTCCCGTGTCCCGATATCATAAAGTAAATTCGTTATCATAGTAAAAAGTAGTAGATTCTTGCTGTACGGGAGCAGACCATATGTTAACACATTTTCTTATCCTTGAAGTACTTGTATGCAATGCAACAAGTCTTGAATACAATGCACGTCCATTTCAGCCGGTTGAAAATCGTAGAAATTTGAAATCAATTTTGGGGGTTGCAAGTTTTTATTCCTTTCAGGTAATTTTCGACCACTTTTTGACACATATTGTGCGGTATCTCAGCCATATTTTGACGAATGTTGGTGTTTTAATGCTCAAGAGTTGAATTGCTCCTGCAATAAAGCCATATTTGCCAGTGTTTTCCTATTGAAGAATACGTCAATAGCAAGCAAAACCATTAAGGAAAGTTCAAAAGTCGGACGATATGGTACCCTTCGCAAGTTTGGATCCGTACAGAGATGCTCCCTGGAGGACTTTCTAGAATAGAATCTGACTATATTTTATATGTGATCTACAAAGATAAATGTATCAAGATAATCCATACGCATGTCAGTCTAAAATCGATGCGAAATTCCATGTCAATCGGACAGGCATGGGGTCTTTGATGTACCATTTGTATGAAATCGATGAAATTTATGTATGAGAGATGTATAAAATATCTCTTGCACTAAAGCGTGTTGTCTAAGATTTCATCTGAATAGAAGAAATGTTGTCTCAATCCGACTAACCTTTGAGAGTTTAAAGCAACATTTACATAAAATCGGCCGATATATATGAGAGCTATATTCTAGAGCAAACATAAGATCATGGGGGCACCACTTACATAAAAATGGCTTAATATATATATGGGAGCTATATGTAAATCTGAACCGATTTTAAAGAATCTTCTCACACGTCATTCTAGAATTTCGTCTCAATCGGATTTTTGGTGCAAATCGGGCGAAATATATACATGGAAGCTATATATAAATTTGAGTCGATTTCAATACAATTTCAAATATGCCAGTCTGTACTGAATTTAGTACTTCACATATGTCAAATCGTGCCTAATTCAAGACGTTTTGCAAAATTTCGTCTCATTCGGACAAATCTTGGGAGTTTGGTAAACCATTCACATAAAATCGAACGAAAATATATATGAGAGCAATATCTAAATCTGGAACGATTTCAATGAAACTTAACAGACGATATTCTAGACACAATTTGCCACTCTACAAATAATTTCATGTTATTCGGACAAATCTTGGGAGTTTGGTCCGCCATTTAAATTAGATCGGACGAAAATATATATGGGAGCTAAATCTGAACCATTTTCAATAAAACTTCGCATATGTCAATCCGTAATTGCAAAAATTATGCAAAATTTACAAAAAGACATGAACCGGCTGACGCACATGCATAAATCGACAAAGAAAGTGATTATAATTATATCCTCAAGAGTAACTATAGGTCTAACTTGTTTCCTTTTGCATGTTACATAGCCATAATACCGCCAGTACAGTAGTGTTGTGCAGAGTATAATTACAGCTACTTCGGGATTGCGTTATATGGCAACTAAACCAAAGGTCAAATTATAGTCAATTGATAATTTGATTGTGTTTCTTCAAGAAAAGAAAAAACTAATTATAAATAATATTTGCTTTGAAATTTCATTTAATAATTGTGTTATATAAGATTTGTAGGGTATATTGTTTTCATATTAATGGTATGGTAATTTATTTTGACAGCTTGAATTTCGTTTACGTAATTAAGACATTCTGTCTCCATAATAGCTTTTAACACGACATCTAACAAAGTGACTTTGTTTACAGAAGTTGAACAAAAAGTATTTGGTTTCAAAACAATCGCGTAAACACACATTTGGTGTGTGTGTGAGCGTATTTGTCATACAGTTAGCAGCTTATTTATTTAATTTTCTATTACTAATTTTAATGTCAACATTGTATATTTGTAAAGAAAAATAAACAGATTTAGTTAAATTCAATATTTTAGGTATTGTATTACAGTTGAAAACTTTTATAGAGAACAACGTACATTACAAAGAAGCGATTAACTTAATTAACGTTTGTTTCAAATCGCTTCATATTAAGATATAGCCTCATATATATCATTTCGGAAGGACAAATTCGGCATAGGTCAAGTTTTTAATGCAATATTTTTGCCGATATTCGGTAAATCAAATTAAATAGATTTTATTTGTCCATTCAAATCTTGTATACACTAAAAACGTGTATCGTATATTTGGCTCCGTTCGACTTTTGTGTTTTCCTTACTGGTTTATTACGCATTTCGGTACGATACTAATATATTCCCAAAGTAGTACTGTTTATACCTGTGGAACAGGGTATTATGTATTTGTGCATATGTTTGTAACAGGCAAAAGGAAACGAGAGATCCATAGTACATTTTGAGAATATCCATAGAATCACTTTCTGAGACAATTTATGCATGCCCGTCCGTCTGTTGGTGTTAAATTGTAAACAAAGTACAGGCCGCACTTATAATCCGAATTGGATGAAATTTAGCACAGCTCATTTATTTGACCCAAGGAAAAACCCCATTGAAATTGGGATATAGCTCCTATATATATTTTCGTCCGAATGGTGCAACAAAGTCTCTATATATCTTTCGATTTGGAAGAAATTTGGCATAACGTACTGAACTGAGCATAGAGTGATGTCTGCCAAGTTTCGTGAAAATCGGTTCAGATTTACATATAGCTCTCATATATATTTTCGTCCGATTTAATGTAAATATTTCACCAACATCTCTATATATCTTTCGATTTGCACGAAATTTGGTACGGCGTACTGAATCAGGTCTAGAATGATGTAAGTTTCCCGAAAATCGGTCCAGATTTAGATATAGCTTCCATATATATTTTCGTCCGATTTAATGTTTACGGTGTAGCACAGTCCCTATATATCGTTCGATTTGCACGACATTTGGCATAGCGTAATGAATTAAGTCTAGTATGATGTGTGTTAAGTTTCCTGAAAATCGGTCCAGATTTGGATATAGCTCCAACATATATTTTCGTCCGATTTAATGTATATGGTGTACCAAAGTCCCTATATATCTTTCGATTTGCACGAAATTTGGCATAGCGTAATGACTTAGGTCTAGAATGATGTGTGTTAAGTTTCGTAAAAATCGGTTCAGATTTAGATATAGCTACCATATATATTTTCATCCGATTTAATGTAAATGGTGTACCAAGGCCCTATATATCATTCGATTTGCACGAAATTTGGCATAGCGTAATGAATAAAACTTAGAATGATGTGTGTTAAGTTTCGTGAAAATCGGTACAGATTTAGATAAGGCTCCTATATATTTTTTCTTCCGATTTTATGTAAAGAGTGCACCAAATTCCCTATATATCACTCGATTAGCACGGAATTTGGCAAAGCGTGCAGAATCAAGTCTAGAACGATGTGTGCAAAATGTCGTGAAAATCGGTTCAGATTTAGATATAGCTCCCATATATATTTTCGTCCGATTTTAGGTAAATAGTACACGAAAGTCCCTATATATCATTCGATTTGCACGAAATTTGGCATAGCGTACTGAATCAAGTCTAGTACAATGTGTGTTAAATTTCGTGGAAATCGGTTCAGATTTATATATAGCTCACATATATATTTTCGTCCGATTTTAGGTAAATAGTGCACCAAAGTCTCTTTAAATACTTTGATTTGCACAAAATTTGGCATAATGTACTAAATTTAGTCTAGAATGATTAGTGGTGAGTTTCGGGAAAATCGGTTTAGATTTCGATATAGCTCCCATATATAGTTTCGCCCGATTTAAGGTAAATGGTGTGCCAAAGTCCCTATATATCTTTCGATTTGCACGAAATTTGGTATAGCCTACTGAATTAGGTCTAGAATGATGCCTGCCAAGTTTCGTGAAAATCGGTCCAGATTTAGATATAGCTCCCATATACAGTTTCGCCCGATTTCATGTAAATGGTGCACCAAAGTCCCTATATATATCATTCGATTTGCACGAAATGTGGCATAATGTACTGAATTGAGCCTAAAATAATGTGTGCCAAGTTTCGTGAAAATCGGTCCAGATTTAGATATAGCTCCCATATATAGTTTCGTCCGATTTCATGTAAATGGTGCACCAAAGTCCCTATATATCATTCGATTTGCACGAAATTTGGCATAACGTACTGAATTGAGCCTAAAGTGATGTCTGGCATGTTTCGTAAAAATCGGTTCAGATTTAGATATAGCCCCCTTATATTATAGATTGATTTTAAGTAATTAACGCACCAAGGAGCCAATATATGGCTGATAGTAACAAAACGTACTGAAATTAGTATAAATTAACCTGTGACAAGTTTCGTTGAAATCGGTTCATAGTTGGATATAGGTTCCATATATATTTTCGCCCGATTTTAAGTAAATTTGGCATCAACCTCCTCATGTTAATCAGATTGACATCAAATTTTGCACGACGTACAAAATTGAGCGTCAAATTACGTAGTTACGTTTTCTAGAAGTACACACATAGCCACAGGATGACTTATTGATATTTGTTTGAAGTCGACTTACCCAATAAGAAACCATTGTATCAAATTTCAGCAAACTCGGTTTAAAAACGAGCCTAAAACTCCGAAAATACCGAAAATTGGGGATATTTATAATTTTTTGTGGAGACATTTGGTACCCAAAAATAACCCAATGTAACCAATATCAGCGAAATCGGTAGAAAAACATGATCAAGAACCCAGAAATATCGAAAATTGAGCGGTACTATGCTTAAACATGGACCGATATAGCCCATCTTCGAACTTAACCTGCCTGCAGACAAAAGACGACTCTATGCATCAAATTTTGCACAACGTGCAAAATTGTGCATAGAATTACGTAGTTGCGTTTTCTAGAAGTACAGACATAGCCCAACGGAAGACCTATTGATATTTATTTGAAGTCGGTTTACATACTTTTGTCCCAATGTAACAAATGACATGTTCATGGATAGATCCAGGTAGATTCACATTTCCAATTTCATGTTAATAGTCCCGTTTAATATACCCGTAGTGGTGAAGGGTATCATATAGTCGGCCCGTCCGACTTTACTACTTTCCTTACTGTTATCCTATTGCAAATTGTTCCATATACATAATATAATATCTTCCAATTAAAAGTATCTAACAATTAGAACACTAATCTAAGTTTCAACAAACTTTATTTCACCCTAATGACATGATGTGACCTCATATTCGTGCAACAAACACTTCAAATTACATTCTCGTATAAAATGAAGAAAGAAAAAAAAAAACAACAACAATAAAGTACTTCCTTTGTCCTACTGACTTCGTAAACAATTCTAATAAATTTCTTCACAATATTACTCCTCAAAAAGCAAGGTAATGTTCGACTGGCATACTAACAATGCTGCAGCAGACATTTTTCAACCGAAATAAAATATCCTGTATTGTCATTTTTCATGCCATGCAATCAACGTGATGTGGCACTTGTGGCTTAGTTACTCCTCCTTTTGGCTGGCAAACAATATTCAAACACACATCCATATATACAATGTGCATAGTTTTGAACAGGTTGTTGTGAAGAAGTATCTCGTTTTCTTGTATTGAAGGTCTTTTGTGGTTAGTTCGTTATTTTTGTCATTTGTTGAATGAAGGTAAAGGCTTGCGCCGGAATCCAAAGGTTATTTGATGGTTTCAATTGTATTGTAAGGATGTTTTTATTCGTGTTAAATTTTAAATTTTCGTAACTATCACTACAAATTAGAAAAAGATAAAAAATTATTTTGAATTCAATTCCAGTATAAGATTTATCGTATAGTACTATTTTAAATTAATGGTAACATTTCAGTTAAGGAACTAGATATGTTTAAAAACAACATGCAAAAGGCTTCGCAGCCCCCACTGAAATTCTGTAAATAAATGTATATGAACATATAGCAATGCTCACGTATAAAACAATCTATATGAATTTGGATATTCAGTTTTCAGTTCTTAAATTCGGTGATATTCGCGCTTGTTATTTCCTCTACAACTCCTCGAAATATTACGTAAGATATATCCGTTTGATGGCCCCCACATAAAGGTATGCCTTAATACAGGGTCGCCCATATTCGACGGACCCATGTTTTTTTTTTAATCAAAGAAAAAAATAAAAATTTATCGGTTGGCAATGTTAATCATTTAATTTGTTCCAAATAGATTTGTTTACATAAATTTTTGAATATGATATCTCTCAAATGGCCGCCTCTGTAGTTGATGACGTATTGTGCCCTTTTTACTGCATTTTCCATCGTTTTTGCCAACATAGCGACTATTTCTTCACGAATGTTGTCCTTGAGCTCTTCTACGGTCCTTGGCTTGTTAACGTAAACCTTTGACTTCAAATATCCCCACAAGAAGAAATCAGGGGGCGTCAAATCGGGAGAACGCGGTGGCCAGTCCAAATCACCACTTTTCGACATCAAACGGCTCGGAAAAAAATTCTTCAGAAAATCGATTGTTATGCGACTTGTGTGCGGTGGAGCACCGACTTGTTGAAACCAGAACTGCCTCATATGCTTTCGACGAATAATTGGCATCACAAAATTGGTCATCATGCCGCGATAACGCTCCTGATTGATTGTAACAACATGACCATTTTCATTTTGGAAGAAAAACGGCCCAATGACCGTTTTCGCACTAACGCCGCACCAAACTGTGACTTTTTCGTCATGAAGAGGCACTTCTTGAATCTCCTGAGAATTTTCAGTGGCGTAAAAACGGCAATTTTGCTTATTTACGGTCCCATTCAGTGCGAAATGGGCTTCATCGGACATGATAAGTTTGTTCCAAAATAGGTCGTCATCTTCGGCCATTTCGATGACCCTTTGGGCCCATTCCAATCGACGAGGCTTGTCCGCAGGCAACATTCTTTGCGTCAATTGAATTTTGTACGGGAACAAATGCAAATCAATGCGAATAATCCGTTGTAAAGTGGACCGAGCCATGCCCAACTGCTGAGAACGGCGATTTTGGGATGTTCTTGGGGACCTCTCAATACTGGCTCGTACGGCAGCGATATTTGGTCGACTTTTATATGGCCTCTTAGGATTAGAAAGAGCCTTGGCAGTCGAACTTTTTTCGTATAAACGCTTAATGGTGTTCTTAGAAGGCGCACTTCTCACTTTTTTCTAATGTTTTAAAAGCACGTTGAGTTTTTACAATTGACTTCTTCTGTTGAATGTAAATTTCAACTATTTCAGAGCGCTCACGTGGCGTGTATTGGTTCATGGTAAAAATCTGCTTGGACTGACGCTTCAAACGCGGTATGTCATTAAGCGATGTTACATCTCTGTCAAAAGTTATGGCGTTCCCAGATGGGTCCGTCGAATGTGGGCAACCCTGTATTTGATATTTGGCTGTAATTTTATATTTTTGATTGAGTAGGAAATACTCCTAACAGTATTCGACAAGCTTCCGAATAGTCCCCACATCATTCGATGTTTTGGAGGGGTTGGAAATGTTTTTCAACCTAATCAGCTGTAATTTGGTACTGTAAATGGGATATATCGGTCCAAGTTTTGGTGTAGCCCCTTACAACGGTACCCCCCATATATTCGGTAATTTTTATACCCTTCACCACACTGTACCTAGGGTATTATGTCTTTGTGCATATGTTTGTAACAAGCAAAAGTAATAGAGATAGACCTTGGTTCCTTTTGCATAGAATCAATTTCTAAGTCGATTTACGCATGTCCGTCCGTCCATGTATTTTTGTTAACAAAGTACAGGGCGCATGTATGATCCGATTTGGATGAAATTTGGCAAGGACGAACCCGAACCCTATTTTGGACCAAGGACGAACCCGATTGAAATTTGAGAAAATCAGTACAGTACGCCAAACTCCAAATATTTGTCCGATTGGGACAAAATTTTTGCAAAGATTACTGAATTAGGTCCAGACTGATGTCTGCGAAGTTTTGTTAAAATCAGTTCAGATATAGATCTAGCTCCCATATATAGTTTTGTCCGATTTTTTGTGAATGATACACCAAACTCTCGATATTTGTCCGATTGAGACAAAATTTTACACAGAGTACTGAATTAGGTACAGACTGATGTCTGTGAAGTTTTGTTAAAATCGGTTCAAATTTAGATCTAGCTCCCATATATAGTTTCATCCAATATTTTGTGAATGATACACCAAACTACCAATATTTGTCAGATTGAGACAATATTTTATACAGAGTACTGAATTAGGTACAGACTGATGTCTGTGAAGTTTTTTTTATACCCTTCACCACACTGTGGTACAGGGTATTATGTCTTTGTGCATATGTTTGTAACAGGCAAAAGGAAACGAGATAGACCCATGGTTCCTTTTGAGAATATGCATAGAATCACTTTTTAAGTCGATTTATGCATGTCCGTCCGTCCGTCCGTCTGTACGTCTGTCTGTCTGTCTGTCCATGTATTTGTGTGAGCAAAGTACAGGTCGCATTTATGATCCGAATTGGATGAAATTTGGCATAGGTCACTTATTCGGCCCAAGGACGAACCCTATTGAAATTGGGAAAAATCGGTTCAGATTTAGATATAGCTCCCATATATATATTTAACCGATTTAATGTAAACGGTCCCTATATATCATTCGATTTGCACGAAATTTGGTACAGCCTAATCATTTAGGTCTAAAATGATGTGTGTAAAATTTCATAAAAATTGGTCCAGATTTAGATATAGCTCCCATATATAGTTTCGTCCGATTTCATGTAAATGGTGCCCCAAAGTCCTAATATATCTTTCAATTTGCACGAAATTTGGCATAACGTACTGAATTGAGCCTAGAATGATGTGTGCCAAGTTTCGAGAAAATCGGTCCAGATATAGATATAGCTACCATATATAGTTTCGTCCGATTTCATGTAAATTGTGCACCAAATCTCTCTATATATCTTTCGATTTGCACGAAATTTGACATAACGTACTGAATTGAGCCTAGAATGATATCTGCCAAGTTTCGAGAAAATCGGTCCAGATTTAGATATAGCTCCCATATATAATTTCGTCCGATTTCTTGTAAATGGTGCACCAAAGTCCCTATATATCTTTCGATTTGCACTAAATTTGACATTACGTACTGAATTGAGCCTAGAATTATGTCTGCCAAGTTTCGAGGAAATCGGTATAGATTTATATATAGCTCCCTTATAGATTGATTTTAAGTAATTGACGCACCAAGGAGCCAATATATGGCTGATAGGAACAAAACGTACTGAAATTAGTATAACTTAACCTGTACCAAGTTTCGTTGAAATAGGTTCATTTTAGCATCCATATATAAGTAAATTGTGCATCAAACTCCTCATATTTGTTAGATTGACATCAAATTTTGCACAACGTACAAAATTGAGCATAGAATAACGTAGTTGGGTTTTCTAGAAGTACAGACATAGCCCAATGGATTAACTATTGATATTTTTTTGAAGTCGATTTACATACTTTTGTCCCATTGTAAGAAACGAATGACATGTTTATGGATAGATCTAGGTCGTTTCACATTTAGATAAATATCACATATTTTATTTCATACAATTTCATGATAATAGTCCTGTTTAATATACCCATAGTGGTGAAGGGTATCATATAGTCGGCCCCGCCCGACTTTACTACTTTCCTTACTGGTTTTTTTTTTTAAATCGGTTCAGATTGCAATGCAAGTGAGGAAACAATTATATGTGATAAGGTTTGTTGAAATCGGTTCAGATTTTGATATAGGTATTATATATATTTTTTCGTTCTATTTTATGTAAATGGTGCACCGAAGGAACTATGTTTTTTCGTTTTACACGAAATTTGGTAGAATATATTGAATATAGAGTGATAACAAAAAACAAATGGTGTATGCAGCGGTTGCTTCTTTAGGTCCATGTGTTTTTATATAGCTCCCATACATAATTTTACTCGATTTCATACAAATGGTACACCAAAGAATCCAAATTTGACATGCAATTTTTTCATTGATTTCAGAATGGTATGTGTATGGGATTTTTTCAATTGGTTCAACTATCTATGTTAATTTCGCCCGATTCCATCTCAATGGTTCTCCAAAGATTCAGGAATATATATACTTTACGGGGTCTTCGACGATTATTTCAAGGCATGACAAATAAAAGTTGAATTGTTTAGTAACATATTCCGGCCCAACCTAATGTCTAGAGAGAATATATTTAATTCACTCATCAAAATGCAAATACGCTTGATTCCAAACAACAAAAACAGTAGCAAAAGGCAAATCAAACACCGATAGAGTATTTTGGCCACAATGTGGTGTTCTCTGCTCTCTTCGCCTAAAGGTTACTGCGACCACGACAACAATGATGATGACGTTATTTAATGATTAATTGTGATGGGAGAGAAGGGGGGCGATCACAAAACAAGCTAGAAAGCAGACGTGAGTAAATTATAAAAGAAAAATGAAAACAATTAGACTGTCGCCGTGAGCTGGATGGAATGAAAGAAACAAACGAACGAACGAATAACAAAATATAAATATCCAGCTAGCTGTTGAATCAAACAAATTGGATGAGTGTTACAAGGTGCACGCTTGACTGAATGAAGGCCGGTTTGTTGCCCAAAAATAAAAGCTGAATACTACGTCATTATATTTTTGTTAGATGAAAATAACAACAACAACAACAACAATAATAACTACCGACAGAAAAGCCCGTATCAGTAATGAAAACAAAGCAACAACAATAAAAAGATATCAAAGCCATATAGAGGTATGTCTAAATTGGCATTATCATAGACGGCGATGAAGAGTTGAGTTGTTCACCAACAAACACCGACTGCTCTCCAAACGGCGTCACCATCAGCTCTTGAGAGCTCTTCATAAAGCAAACAGCTAATGGGGAGCACCTTCTATTCTATGGAATATTGAAACACTGTGCCTTTGATTCAGTTTTGAACGTAACGCTCGCGTGGACACACACTTCTACGTTAACTGAAGTGATATTCGGTTCGGAAACGAAAATAATCAAACCACAACAACAATTTCGCGCTTTTATATTTAAAACCAAAAAAATAAATACGAATTAAATGAAAACATATTTGTTTGTTGTTGTTTTTCCTCGAATAAAAACAAATATGAAAGAAAAATTAATTTGTTGATAACGAAAAAGTGAGAATATTAAACAAATATCCGACCAAATTAATTAAGTGAAATATTAAAAGAAATACAACAAGAAAATAAACCGACAAATTATTATTAAATGAAACACATTTTTATCATAAAACAACACACACACACAACACACGCCATGATGTCATAGAAATAAGTGCGAGTCTAAAGTCTTTAGCATTTCTAAATGATCCAAATAAAGACACATAGTGATGTGTGTTTTTTTATATTAACAAGTTAAGATTTAAACAAGATACCCAAGGCCAAGATTAAAATGTTTGAACTTGTTTTATTTGAATTTTTTAGTTAGTCTATAGTCTATAAGTGGAATATTTCCTAGGCAATATTAACTATAATAAACGGGTCTCTCTTACCCAAATATAGATCGGACGAAAATATATATGGAAGCTATATCTAAATCTGAACCGATTTTCACGAAACCTAACACACTTCAGTGTAGACTTTATTCAGTACACTATGCCAAATTTCGTGCAAATCGGACTTTGGTACAACATATACATAAATTTGGACAAAAATACGAACGAAATATATATGGGAGCTATATCTAAATCTGAACCGATTTTTGCTAATTTCAATATGGTTCAACACATCGAGATATTTACGGGTGACCCCATAAAGTATATAAATTTTTGATCAGAATAAAATTCTATACCGATTTACTGGTATCCGACTGTCTGTCTTTTGAAATCACGATATGGATCGCAATATTTGAGATAGAGCTTTGAAATTTTGCACTGGCATTGCCATTACTCCCAGGACGATTCGTATTGCAAATGGTCAATACTTTTTAACAACAAAATTGGCTTTAATTTGCTTTGTTTGGATCTCATTGGGTATTTTTTAGGGCGCTACGGTACCTCCCACTATTGGTATTTTGGGTGATTTTAGATATATTTTTCAACAGAATCTGCTGTAATTTGGTATTTATGATTCACTTTGGTTTCAGATCTTCTAACGAATAATAATCAATATTGGCGTATGTTTCGGGGTAGTCCCCATGAATAGGTACCCCCAATAATCGGTATTTTTATGGTTTTGGTTGTAATTATACCCTTCACCACACTGAGGTACTGGGTATTATAGTTTTGTGGATGTATTTGTAACAGGCAAAAGGAATCGAGATAGACCCATGATTCCTGTTGAGAATATGCATAGAAGCACTTTCTGAGTCGACTTATGCATGTCCGTCCGTCCATGTGTTTTTGTAAAGAAAGTACAGGTCGCATTTATGATCCAATGTCGATTGCACATTTCACTCATTTAACCCAAGGATAAACCCTATTGAAATTGGAGAAAATCATTTCAGGTTTAGATATAGCTCACATATATATTTTCGTCCGATTTTATTTAAATGTAGCATAAAAATTCATATTTAGGCCGATTGCACAAAAATTTTGGACAGCGTACTGAATTAGGTCTCAATTATGTTTGCGAAGTTTTGTTGCAGTCGGTTCGGATTTATTTTTAGCTCCCATATATAGTTTCGTCCGATTTTACGTAAATGTAGCACCAAAGTGTCATTTGGGTCGATTGGCACAAGTAATTTGCACAGCGTACGGAATTAGGTCCAAACACTGTATGCAAAGTTTTGTTGGAATCGGTTCAGATTTAGATATAGCTCCCATATATATTTTCGTCCGATTTTATGCCAATGGCGCACCGAGGAGTCTATGTTTATTCTATATTCACGAAATTTAGCAGCGGGTATGGAATTTAGATCAGAATGCTTTGGTTAAGTTTGAAATCGGTTCAGACTTAAATATAGCTCACACATATACTTTAGTCAAATTTTATGTAAATGATGCACCATAGATCCTGTTCTATGTTTACGATGTTTTAGTATTGAAATTGGTTCAGATTTACAGGTCATCAAAAAGCTAGCAATTTGCGACTTTAGTCGCACAACGGTAATCCTGATGAGGGAGGCTAACTTAACATCGTGTTTACTTGTTTTTACTTTAGTGTTTTATTTAGATGAAATCGGACGAAATATATTTACCATATATCTAAATATAAACCGATTTAAACAAATTTGATTAAAGTTGGTCCTCTTGTTCGCACAGACTTTTGCGAAGAGGTCCAATAGCAATTTCAGATGGAAGATGTTGTGGAAACCGTCAATAAAAATTTCTATGCTCGATCTGATATCGATATGTTAGGCATACTCAGCCTGCACTGCGTCTACAACACTAACGTTAACACCATAAAAATTTACTTCTACAAAATTCCACTTTAATCTCTACCTAGAATTTTTTTATCGTAACTGAAAATGTTGTTTTGGTCCAAGTCAAGATTTCAGACCCAGACCGCGACGACCTACATTTGCTTCGTAAGGTCATAACTACCGGGAATCATAGGTATGTGCTTATAACGTTTAGACTGGCGAATCCATTTCTGTAGAATGTGTATTTTTTGCTCGTCACTTACGATTTTAAGGGGTGTTATATAAACATTATATTGTTGTTTTATAATCTTTGTATACAACATGACGCCACATCTATTAATAACCTTTCTTAACAAACATTGTGTAGGGCATATGCTCCATGTAAACATAATGTGTGTGTATGTCAAAACGCTCAAAAGATAAGCAGTTGTAAGATCAAGGTTATTAAACAGAGTCAGTTGTTGCTTATGAACGATATGCATGAGTTGTCACACAGCACTTTGATATTTCTGTGGGAGTGAATCCATACAAAATAAATTGTCTTACATTTATTCAGATCGTATTTCAAACATGCGGAAGATGTTTAGGAAAAAGGGGGATTTTAATGTTGAAGGTTAATAACATTTAATTACGTTTAGGCCCTCTTTATATTCAAAGTAGTAAATAAATATATGGTACCCTACATTACTAATTTTTCTCTAATTATATATTAATATTAAGATTGACCTAAATGCTGGTAACAAAAATGACATATTATAGTAAATTTGGCAAAAAATGAGTTTTAAACTACTTACAAGTTGTCTAACCATTTTATACCCTTTACCATAACATGGAGTAAATATTTAGTTTGTGGAGAAAATTCACAGATGATTTTGTGCGTCCATCTATTGCCAAAAATGCTAAAAGTTCGAAAAAAAAAGTAATTTTGAGCAGGAAGATCAAGTTGCACGTGACAATTGCCCCATTTTCGCATCCACCAGTGCAAAATCCATCTTACAATGGCAACTTTTCCTGACTATGTAATTGTTATACCTTAAATATGTAATTTCGTTCCCAACACCACGAAATATGCCTTGGAGACGCCGTATATATTCTTGATGAGAATTCATGCACGTTCTTCTATTGAAATCACAATAGAGGTCGCAATATTTAAGATAGAACTTTGAACATACTTTACTGCTACTCCTAGGATGGTTGGTATTAAAAATGGTCCAATTTCATTGAGTAGAAAATCTTCCCTATTAAATATGGACCCAAGTTTCCGGATAACCACAATATAATGGTACCCATATTTCAGTATTTGGTCGGTTATTGAACTGAATTGGATGCAATTTGATTTTTTGTCGGCGTGTAACATATGCTGTTTTGTGTGCAGAGTGTCATTTCTGTTCACCTGTGCCTCTCGTATGACCTTTTCCAGCAGGATGTTAAAAAAGTCACACGAGAGGCTGCCATCTTGTCTCAAACCTCGTTTGGCATTGAACGGCTCCGAGATGTCCTTTCCGATTTTAACTGCTGACCTAATGTCATTTAAAATTATCCTCCATAGCCGTATTAATTTTACAGGAATGCCGAACGCAGACATGACTTTAAAACCCTCTGAACGGAAAGGGCTGTAATGCGGCTTCAGTCGTTCATACAGTTGAGGATATATGTAGCCGACAATTTGCCAGGTTTGAAGCCGCATTTGAAGGCTTTAGCTCGATTTTCCTATTGATGTGGTAGTAATTTGTTACAAAGGGGTTTTGAAGGCAGACAAACATAACGCCGGTAAGACTGCATTTTGCCAGGACATTTTTAGGTCCTGCCCCACGATACAGGCCACAGTTATCTTCACGAAATTTTGCATGTAGGATGGGTTCTGGTTAATGAAGACCCTATTGTTTTTGGAAAAGATCGGTTAATATTTAGGGGATGAAATGGACCAAAAACTTTATTTTTGTCGTTTTTTCTGGTCACTCCAGAGGCCGCAATTTTGGCCCCAACATCACGAATTTTTACATGGAAGAATA